>NC_081347.1:38379487-38385367 GCF_029784015.1 Lycium ferocissimum | reverse complement strand
CTTATTCTTTTGTGTACATAATTATGGGCATAGCGGGGTCTGCCCGCTCATATGATATGTCATACTCTTAGAGGCTCGTAGTCACGTGTATGGGGATAGATGTGTCCCCTGCACTTGTCGGCCTATTTTTTTTTTCTTTTTGTATATCATCTTGCTTGGCCTCGTGTACGATGTTGTGGTACAGACGCCCGTGATATGATATATGATGATTGTCGTCCAATAGGACTATTATGGGGTATGATTAGAATGCATGAAATGATTATGGCTCACCTAGATGTTATGTAAACGTATGCGAAGGGGTGCCCGGGTGGGGTAGCACCGGGTGCCCGTCGCGGCCCCCAGTCGGGTCGTGACAGATCGCTCCGCCCAGTTAGGACGATACCTTCAGACTATTGATTGGATCCTTTCATGTCATGTTTATGTCTCATACTCCGACAAGGTATGGGATTGCTCTACTGGTCAAGGCAGGTACCAAACTCCACGTACTCAGGTGGTGATTTCATGTTGTCGGTTGTACTAAGACTCTCCCACTTAAAAGTGTTTTATTTATGTTATATTATATTCATGTCAGATGTTATTCATGTTCATGCTCAGCTTGTAGTTTCAGTTTCAATTTTGTATTTCTTTATGTATCCATGTTATTAATTTAGGTTGCCCATTACCCGAGCACCCTACTTACTCTTCTTTCATTCAGTTGCTTTACATACAAATACAATTCAAATGCACTTACGTCCCTTCTCCCCAGTGAGATGCAGGCATTGATGTATAGGACAACGGATCTACTCATTAGGATTTCTCGTATTAGCTATTGGTAAGCCTCACTTCATTCAGGGTGTTATTGTTATTTTATGTCCATGTCATGTCATGTAGTATAGGTATGTCGGGGGTCTTGTCCCGGTAAACAGTTTAGCATTCGATTCATGTCAGAGGTTTTATAAACTAGTCTAGTATGTCATGTCAGATACTCAGTTGTGCTTAGCCTTGCCAGCTACATTATCATGATTTCCGTACTTATGTTCAAAACGTTATTTTCTGACTTATGATTACAAAATCTCATGCTTGTTCAAACTTTCATGATTAAACTTATATTTTGCATCAGCACATGTCCTATGTTGATTCAGCAAGCCATGTGATTCGCTAGACACATGCAGCAAGATACCGAGTATCGTGTTACGCCCAGACCATGGTTCGGGGCGTGACATCAGTTACACCTCTCGTTTTCGTCGTAGGAGAACTTATGGTTTCATAGTCGAGTATGCCTTTGGAATAGAGACCCGAGCCCGAGTTTAGAGGTAGAAAGTGTCTTATCCCGTATATAAAGGTATCAGCAGGTATTCCTAGTAATTTACACAATTAGAAGTTGAACGAATCGAATCGACGCGATACGGGGCGAGCCGGAGGTGCGGACACCGAGTCATCGTCGTCGATGGCCCGTCGTTAATCTTTGCGTTGATGGGCTTCTGCAGCCCTGTATATGCAGGCGCTGGGCGATGGAGCACGTCGACGGACCGTCTACACGACGACGGTTCGTCGACCCGTTCGTCGACCCGTTCGTCGAACCGCCGTAACTTTTTGGCTTCCAAGAATAAATATAGGAGCTACGACCTTATTTCTTATTTTCCTCCATTTCGAATCAGAGAAACCCTAGTATTTTCTCTCCCAACATTTTCCATCATTAGTAGTGGAGATTTGGTAAGATTCGAGCCCCGTGAACCCGTGCTTGTCAAGAAGAAAATTGTTTGTAGGGTTTCTTCAAGTTGGAAAGGTTAGGGAGCTGGAGTTGAAGTTGATCCTTGGAATATTAGGCCTCTTAAGGTATGTAAATGATTTCTACCCTTGTATTTAAGTCAATTATCAAGGACTTTAGTGGTTCTAAGCGAAGAGAGGGTATTTGTGGAAGTGGTAAGTTGATAAAGGTGAAGATAGTGATTTGGGGCTATTTTAAGAGATGATTGGGAATAGATTTGAGTATATTTTTATATATAAGTGTTGTTATTGTTGTTGTGGTTGATGTTGGATGGAATGGAAAGTTGAAGGGTTGTTAAGCTTATAAGAGAAATGTTACCCATAATTTGTTAAGCTCTATTTGTATTTAGAATGATTTAGTAAGCGAAGTAAATAGTCTAATTAAGGCCTATGTTATCTTGATTGTAGACTTACGAGCTCGAGGATTAGAAGTTGGACGATTAGATATAGTTCGAGGTATGTTAAGACTATCCCTTCTTTCTTTAGCATGATTCTATGATATGAACCAACAACCAAGCAACGAGCTTCCATATTACTCTACTCTTAGAAGCATTAGGAGTACTTCAGTCTTTGATGCCCCTATACACGATTATGATTGTTCCCTTGTTCGTGGTTTCGGTTTATGTACTCAATTATTCATACATTACATTCATTTATATATATTCATATGCATATTGACCGTGACCGAAGGCGTTATATACGCAAGTATCATATGTATATGGGGTCTAGGGAGATGATTAGGCGTCATATACGCATTACCACCTGATCAGTTGGTGCACCATGATGATGGGATAAGGATCGGGCTGCACGTACCGCAGTAATGTATATAATGATAGCCACAGAGAGACCCATATGATATGAAGGGATGCCACAGAGGCTTAACAGGTGTTATACATGCATATACATATGTATGACCTACATTGATAGGCATGAGCATGCAGATTATGTGCCCGCGAAGCATTCTTTAGTTTCACGGTTATGCGATACATACAGATACTAGTTCATACAAGCACATGCAGACAATTATTTCAGCTTATGAGTTCGGATCTTATTCATGATTCTTGTATATATATGTTGTTCTTATGCCTTACATGTAGTACATTATCCGTCGACTCCCCGTTGCTCGGGGGGGGCGTTCATGCCGCCGGTTCGGGTAGACGATTGGTCCGGTTTAGTAGGACTTCTATCCGGCGGTGGTCGGTGCGGCTCCATTTTGATCGGGAGCGACGGTCGGTTTGGTATGCCACCCTTTTGAGATGTATATGCATATGGGTATGACGGGGCCACTGTCCCGTCCTTTCTACTTTTATTCCGATAGAGGTACGTGAGACGGATGTATGTATCGGTTAGTTGATGTAGTGCTTGTCGGCTTCCATTCTTTTGTGTACGGTATATGTAGCGGCCTAGGCGGCTTGCTTGTTCTTTCGGCATGTTGATGTATATACAGATTGTTCAGAGTTCATGATGTCACCTATTTATGAGATCAGTTTAAGTCATTTATGGGCCCTGTTTGGTCGCTAGAGGTCAGATACTCATCACGACTCTTCGGTTTGGGTAGTGATAGAAGTGGTATCCGAGCAGTTCCGTCCTAGGGTTGTCTACAGACTGTGTCTAGTAGAGTCTTATTTATAGGTGTGTTGTACACCACACTTATAAACAGGAAGCTACAGGACATTTAGGATGATTTCATTCTTTCCCTCTTAGATCGTGCAATAGAGCCATATGTTAAGCGTTCGCTTTCTGATGATTTGTTCTGATTTCAACGATGCCCCGCAAGAAAGCTACGGCGCGAGAAGGGCAAGGAGTGGGCTGGTGAGGCCAGTAGCCGTACTCAGCGGGCTACCAGGGCTCAGGGTGAGTCCCAGAATGAGAGTCCACCTCATACTTCATAGGCACCGCCTCCAGCACCTGCCCCAGTTCCTCGACCGGATGCACCAGCCCAGGATGTGCGGGATCTTTGTACAGTTATTGACCAGATTAGTAGCCGCCTAGGCTCAAAGACAGGGAGTTGGTGTTGACCAAGCAGACAGGGCTAGTAGTTCGAGGGTTAAGACCTTCCTTGGGTTAGGTCCTCCAGAGTTTTCGGTACTGAAGCAGAATATGGACCCCCAGGATTTTATTGATGGTATGCAGAGGACTTTGAGGGTTATGCATGCCGATGAGGTTGAGTCGGTGGAGTTGGCTTCATATAGACTCCGGGATATTGCAGTATAGTGGTATCAGGCATGGGAGTAATCTAGGGGAGAAAATGCCCCTCCAGCTGTGTGGCGAGAGTTTTCAGATGCTTTTCTTCGTCATTATTTACCTCCAGAGGTTCGACGGGCCCGAGCATAAAGGTTTCTATGTATTGAGCAGGGCAGTATAAGCATTTAGGAGTATTGTGTACACTTCGATTCCTTGGCTAGATATGCCCCAGCCATGGTAGCTGAGATGGAGGATAGAGTTCATCGTTTTGTGGCTGGTCTAGGGCCACACTAGATAGATGAGTGCACGACTGCTGCATTACAGCCAGTGGAGGGTAGAGCGTGAGCATAACCGGGGCCGTGGTAAGAGGGCTATATCTTTTGATATGGTTGGTGAGTTCAGGGGAGGACAGAGACAGTAGCATTCCAGATATTCTTATCAGTCGGCAGGGAGTGCACCTCCGCGGATTTCAGGCCCTAGGTTTGATTGGTCTTCTTATTCCGAAGCGGGCCAGAGCTCTATAGCATTAGGCTCTTAGTGCCGACCAGAGTCAGGCCAAGCCAGGCCAGGACACCTTTGCCGGGGTGTGCTCAGTATGGTAGGCTACACGCTGGGCAGTGTCGATTGGGATTGGATAGTTGCTATGCTTGTGGTCAGTCAGGCCACAGGATGAGAGAGTGCCCGATGAAGGTTGGTACGGGTATGGTTCAGCCTACGGGGTCTATGGCTGGTTCTTCTTCTGCAGTACGCCCTTTAGGGCAAGCTTTCTAGACACCAGAAGGACGAGGTAGAGGGAGGAGTGGAGCATCCAGCTCGAGCGGTCCTCAGCACCGTGTATATGCATTGGCCGGTAGGCAGGAGCGTGAGACGTCTTCTGATGTTGTTACAGGTATATTATCAGTTTCCTCCCATGATGTTTATGCATTGATTGATCCAGGTTCCACCTTATCATATGTTACCCTATTTTTTGCTGGCAAGTTTGAGATAGAGCCTGAGTCGATTAGACCGTTCGAGGTTTTTACCCCAGTTGGGGATCTGGTTATAGCCAGGCGAGTATACGAAATTTGTGTTGTTATAGTTTGTAATCGTCATACCCTGGACTTTGATTGAGTTAGATATGATTGATTTTGATGTTATTATGGGGATGGATTGTGTCACACCCCACCCTTGGTAAGGCGTGATTGGCACCCAGCACCTTACAGGAACCGAGCGAACCAACTTATGACTTACATCCTTCGTGTCTGAAATGGAAACAATAAGATCAAGAGGCTAAATATGAACATAATATCATGCATAAGTAAATGTACAATAGACCCGTGATGCCAACATTACTACCGTCACTATGACTAAGGCTGTACACGAGGCTATCTTGCAAAGCCTCATGAACATGTTGAAGTATATAAGTCGGGACGGGGCCCCCGACATACCCTCTTGTCACAAAAAAACATATCTGACTTGGACTCGGCAATGCTCCGGAAAAAGTGGAGCTCGCAATCAAAAGCGGTACCTGAAGGCAGCCTACGATGAAAGATCCTCGTCTTGTCTATCTACACCTGCGGGCATGAACGCAGCGTCCACAAGAAGGGACGTCAGTACGAGCAATGTACTGAGTATGTAAGGCATGAATAGTAGTATGATATCAAAGTGAAGATAACATAAGATAAGTAAGTCATTATACCTCGTACTCTTCTTAAGATCTCTATCATATAAACTACTCGTCTACAGGAAAAACATGTCACGCACATCCATACACAACATACATACATATGCATTCACATACACTTACTATACATACATTTGTCATATACGTACCCGGCCCTTTCGGGACTCGGTGTTATCCGTACCCGGTCCTTTCGGGACTCGGCCCTTGCGGGACTCGATGTTATCCGTACTCAGCCCTTGCGGGACTCGATGTTATCCGTACTCGGCCCTTGCGGGACTCGATGTTAT
>NC_081347.1:38311348-38379387 GCF_029784015.1 Lycium ferocissimum | reverse complement strand
TTTACTCCGATTCACTTATTTAATGTTGTTGATCCTCAAATATCCTTGAAAACTTGTGTAATAAATGTAGAGAGAGATTCTAGAGAGAAGTGGTGTAATGTAGAAATGAAATAAAACAAGTCTTGGTCCTCATATTTAATGACTTGAAAAATCTGTGCTGAGGTGAACAGTGGTCGTCCAGGGAGGTTTACGGTCCGTATTCCACTTTACGGACCGTCCCTCGCGGTCGTCTTTAACCTTAAGCGTAAATGTAACTTTTGGCAGCATGCATGGTGATTTATGATCATGGTTTACGGTCGTATTTCACTTACTATCCGTCCACTCAAAGTCATTTTTAACCATTCTCTCGCGAAACTCGAAACCTTGTACGTGCGCTCATTTGCCCGGTTCTGGATCGTATTTCACTTTACGGTCCGTATTTGTACTTCACGACCACTGGGCAGTTTTGCCAACTTTCAATTTTCCACATTTCTAGACTTTTTATTCTATTCGCTCCCATCCATTTACATACATTGCCCATGAACACTATACACTCGCACTCCTCGCACTCATCACTAGTTCGTCCACTTGCGTACCAACGGAAAATTTTCCGAAGTGTAACACGATCCTTACCCTACGTTGGCATGCGTAGTTTCAGGTGGTCTGCACCTTCTTGGTAAACCTATGCTACTCCCAAAACATGAACATGGACATGAATATATGTGGAATCTGAGCCCATGATTTTTATAACATGAGTTGTAATCATGATTTGTAAGCATGGCTTGTAAACATGACTTGTAAGTATAATATTACTTGTATATAGATATATATATAACTTTTGTAAAGCATGGAAACATGTAAAATGCTTGGAGTAGGGTAATCTTGATTCGTGACTTGTAACTGAGAACCCATGGAATTCAAAACATGGGTGTTCATGGATTACAGACAGATTCATGGTAATTGAATTGATATTCATGAATACAAATAACGAAAACATAATTGAGAAAGATAATATAGAATTATTGACATGTATGTAGGGTCTATCATGAACTGAGACATAATTCTCTAACTCTGAGAGGAAAACGTGTTTCATGAATTAAACGTGGCGTGGGGAAGAACAATGACATTCCAACACGTGGATAGAAGCCCTACATACCTTAATTCCTGCCTTGAAGTGTACTACAACATTTGTCGTCTCCTTTTGACTTTAATCTATATCAATATATGTCAGTGGAATCAACATTAGCAACAATACTCATGTTTTGGCCATCTAGTCATTTTATCAAACAAGCATTTTATCAAACAAGTGGTGGCCATAAAGCTCCACAACCTTCATTAATCTTGTTTTCTTCACCCAATTCTCATTCTATTACTTCTAGGTGATTCTACAATCTCATTTAGAAGTAATTAACACCATTCTTCGTCACCCATGTGATTATAACAATCCTAAGTCAACAAATCCAAAACCCTACCATAGTTCACATCATTCTCTTTATCAAACTCATTAACTTATCTCCCAAGAACTCATCAATTCATAACTACAATTGATTATAAGGGGAAAGGATTACCTTTTTGAAGTTCTATCCCTTTGAATGCGGAATCTAGGGTTCCTTGTCCAACAATGACGTTTCAATCGAAATTCTATGAATTAGAATGGGTTTAATTGAGTTAGTAAGTGATTAGGGACTTGAATTCAATCTAGAATCATTGAAGAACTTATCTTGGAGGGTTCTTGAGGCTTGGGACTTGTTCTCTCTAACTTAAGGGTGATATTTCGTGATTAGGGAGTTAGGAAAATAAACCCCAAGCTTAAATATAAGTAAAAATATGAAAATCTGAAGTTTTGACCAGAAACCTGACCCATTCGCGTTGGGCCCATGACACCAGGCCATCGTGGGACCCCCTGCAGTTCAAAAGTTCAAAGAGGTACTTTTTGTGCACTGGCCCCGAGTCCATCGTATGTGCCCCCACCCGCGGCGCGCGGCCTGTGTAAGCTTCTGCGCAGTGTTCGGTAAAATGGGCATAACTTCTTGTACCGAGCTCCGTTGGGCCTCCACCACATATCACTGGAAAGGTTTTTCAAAGATCTACAACTTTCATGAGGAAGTTTTCCCAATTTTCTTATAAATTTTCCTGAATACTCGATTGAAGTGAGACCCTGTGCAAACTCACTTGTATATAGGCTCTGTAGAGTGGCTTCCAACTTTATTTTGTCCTAAGACTCTTCTTATTCCTTGATTAGGTTTCAAAACTCTTTATACACACCTTATATTGGTTCCGTTATACCCTCATCTTACGGGTGGACCTTAGCTTGAAGGTATGGGGTGTTACAATAGATCTTGGCTCAAAAACAGGTTTGAGCCAGAATTTGGGATTTGAAGATTCGTTTTCAAAATCTGTAAATTTTTATGGCCAAACAAAGATTTGAAAACAAATCTTCAAAATATGCTCCCAAAATCTCTGGCCAAACGGGAGCTAATGATCAAGGGCTTTAGAAGAGCTAATTGTTTATCTAAAAGTATCATGACACCAGCAGTTTCCAAATAATATCTGATTATGGCAAATAAATTAAAGTCTCTCAAAGAGGTTATATATGATAGCACCATTTATTCTAGATCGTAATTGTTACAATCGAAAAGTAAATTGTAGTAAACCTGAAGTTTACTAGCAATAAAAATGGTTATCATATTGAGACTACAAATGATTGGAAGATTAAATATCTTCAAGTTACTACGGGTAAGAAATACGTATATGAAACGCCACCCGAGCATGATGGGATCACATGTCACAATAAACTAGAAGTTCATGACATAAATCTCATCCAATAGTAAACCAGAAGTTTACTAAAACAAATAGCACATGTCACGGTAAACTTGAAGTTTACTAGTACATATAATTTTATCAGTTGATATGACCGTCTTGGTTGTCCAGATTTAAATCTAATGTGCTAATTGAGTATTCGAAACATATTGAAGAATTAGAAGATTCTTCAAGAATTGGTTTGTGTTGCTTGTTCCCATGATAAGTTGATTAGACTAGCTAATGTTGGGACTGAATCACCTAAATTCTGAAAAATATAAAAGGTGAATGTGTGTCCCTTCACCTTGTGATGTGATGTCTAAAATAGATGCATTTATGAGACGGTCACATGTACGTTTATTGTCAACTGGCAGTTTGACATTTACGAAGTTACTTGCAAAAAATAATTGAGTTCAAAACACAATTTTCAGAATATATAATCAAGACAATTCATCTTGATAATGCTAGTTTATATCTAAGCTGGTTTGGCATTAGATGCCTCCATAATATAGCTAAACCATTGTGTTGTAGGCTGTGCGACCACCAAACAGTATATGAAGGACCTGGTCGTGTACCAGTTCCCTTATGCAATGCATTACAAGAATCAACACAAGATTTTTATGTGAAAAACTTCTTGCTCAAGGGATTAAAAACCACGACCTACCCTGTAGGATTTCAACTCCACTAACCGAGCAACTCAGGTTACAACTCTATCATAAGCTAGGAATTAACTCCCATAATCCCTCACCCTTACAATAATGCTTATGCAACCCTCACCCTTGACTACCCCTAGCCAAGCACACTAATGCACCTAGACTTACCCCGTACCTAGTGTACCACTCAAAGGCACCCTTCGAGAATTCACCACCGTGACTAACTCTAGCCACACACTAATACAAATAAGCTAACTCTAGCCTAGTGTACCACTCAAGAGCTTGTGGAAGCAACCTTGAGAATTTTGGACACCTACAAACAGCTTCTTTTCAAGGAAGAGTAGGTTTAATGTTTAAGCACAAAAGAACAAAGACTCAACAACCTAAGGACCTAAAACATCTTCAGTTCTGGACCTGGTCCTTCGGGTTGCTGTGGCTCTGTTCTTGAGGAACACCTTGAAAGGTGGAGACTTGCACTTTGGATGGAGCAATTTTTGGATTGTGCAAGAATGAGTCTTCTCTTGGAAGATGATGTCTTCATATGCACGGAGAGAGAGAGAGAGATGACCACTCAGCGAGATCCGGACCGTTAATCGGTTCTTGATGAGGTGCTCGCATGCAATACCGCATTGTACTTTTTAGCCGCTTACTTTATAGTTGTGCATTTGGACTTTCAGCATCAGTGACCAGAACCTTTATTTGAAGGAACCTGGTTCCTCATCTATTCTTCGAACACGTTGTAAGTACTGGATACACTGTCAGTAGCTCTATAGCTGCTTTGTTGGCTGACCAGGCTAGAGACCTGATCCAATCTGGTCCTTCTAAATCAACATATATGGTCTCTCGTATATGAGCAATTCCTGCAGGCATCTGTTCCTTCAAGGAGCATGTTAGACAAGCAACATATGAGATATCATAAGGTTAACTAAGTTCAGAAAGATGAACCTAATTGTATCTGGTTCCTTAGGGTTTGCCATGTCATCAAAATATATCATTCCTTATCAATTTTCCCCTTTTTGATGATGTCAAAGAGACATCCTTTGTATTCCCCCTACGGTCCAGATCCCTTAACCAGATACCTCATTTGTTCCCCCTGAGACTTATACCTCGTAGTATTCTGGTTCTTTGAGTAAGGTTTACTAAATCATCAAAACATGTCATGACATATCAATTTCCCCTTTTTGGTGATGATAAACTCATAGACAAAGTTCCCCCTGAGAACCAGATTCCCACTTGTTCCCCCTCTGGCCCAGCTTGCATGTTACGCCTCTCATTTTCGTCGTAAGAAAACCCATGGTTTCCTAGTTGAGTATGCCCTTAGACGGGAGTCCCGTGCTCGAGTTTTGAAATATTAATTATCTTACCCCATGTACTGAAGTACATACATGTGTTTCTTGAAATTTACAGGATTAGAAGTTGAACGAATCGAATCGACGCGAATTGGAACGACTCAGGAAAATCTGCGTTAAACCAGTCATGGTGGACAGGCTGTCGACATGTCGACGGGCCATCGATACATACCATCAACATTGACATAGCCTTTGAATCTACAGGAGCAAGTCGACGGACCGTCGACACGTCGACGAGTCGTCGACCCGCTCGTCGAACCGCATCGCTGGAACTTTCTAGTTCTATCTATATATATGATGTCCCGTGATTTTATCCCTCATTTTTCTCATTCCAGACCAGATTAAACCCTTAAATATTTCCTCTCAACATATTCCATCATATTGGAGAAATTCTAGTAAGATCCGAGCCCCGTAAACCCGAGCTAGTGAAGAAAAAGGTTGTTCCTAGGGTTTCTTTGAGTTGATGAGCTTTGGAATTGGAGTTGGAGGTTGATTCTTGGTATTCTAGTTCCTTCAAGGTATGTATATGATTTCTATCTTTGTGTTTGAGTTAATTATCAAGAATCTTAGTGGTTTTAAGTAAAGGAAAAATAGTTATGGAGGTGGTAAGTTGAATAAGGGTCAAGTTGAGGCTAGGGGGATGTTTTGATAGAGGACTTGAAGTAGAATTGATTATGTTTTGATATGTGAGAATAGGTATTGATGTTGCTAATGTTTGGGTTGAATTGGAAGTTGAAGAATTGTTAACTTTACAAAGGAGATGCTGCCCGAGTTTCATTAAATTATAAACTAGATTAAGGTTGGTATATGAATACGTTTAGTCTAATAATTAATACTTGGTCTTGTATGTACATTTGTCAAGCTCGGGATATTAGTATAATTAGCTAATAAGGTATGTAAGGCTATCCCTTTTCTTTCTAAAGGCATGATTCCATGGTGGTCAACCTATACATGATATTCATCATATTTCTATTCCTAGAAACACTAGAAGCCCATAATTTTCATGATTCTTATGATATCATTGGTAATGATCTTTGTGATGATAATAATGATGATTTCAATTCTAGAAATGCCAAGGCAGAAAGTTCTTATGAAAATATTGAGCTTGTCATATGATTACCGATTGTGTTCATTACTGTTGATCTCACCTTATGATAGTTTGTCACACCCTAATTTTCGATAGGGCATGATGGGCACCCGACCCTTACCTAGGGCCGAGCGAACCCGCTGACTCTCGTAATACTCATAATTATACCAAATTCTTTCAAAAGCCATCAGAACCATACAGAAGGGAGTCGCGGGACCCACGGACGAGCATCAACCCAATCCGGGCCCGCCTACAAAAATCATAGTCACTATATGTTATGGAATCATTTACGAGCATATCAAAGCAATCCGGTTCCGTCTATGAAAGTTACGGACGTTCGTAGTTACAGAACTCTTTTAAAAACAAAACTTTTTATGCAACTTTTAAAATCCAATCATACGGAAGACATAAGGACCATAATCCGACCGTATCAAAATGCGAACATCAAGGAACGAGTGTGAACCATAAACATGTTCGGAATTTCAGAATAGAGTTACCCCCAAGGCTCATAACATATCATACCTTACTCATATCTAAGACATGCCAAAAGAAGGAAAGGTAAGCTTTACATACCTCGTTTGCTTCCTAAGCTATTCCAAACTCAAGTTTCGGCTTCTCGAAATCTACAACAATGTCATTAGACACCAAACATTAGCCATAAGCACTTAAGAATCCAATCCCAAGCCATCACTTTATTTACAGAAATTTGGACAACATTTCCCCTATAAGTTCAATAACCCCGAGAATTCAACTCGGCCAATATCTTTAACAACAATACCAACAACCATATAAGTAACATCAATAATCGATTCAAAACGCATTCTAACATTAATAACCCTTTCGACACAATTCAACAACATTCCATCCATTACATAATGAAACCCGAAACCTCCAAGTTCAAGGAAACAACGAACACATTTTCTTCCTTTTCCGAATTCATGAACTACATTAATAATCCATTACTTCCATAAATTCAATAAACTATATAAAATTCCATAACAAGCCGCAAACAACTATAACTTCACTTTGAACCATTAAACTTTCATTAGCACCATAGAACCCACAACACAACAATCCAAACATACTAAATAAATTTAGTTCATTCCTTGTCACAAAACAGCCCATACTCACGGCTCAACATCAACATACAAAATTTCATGAATTTCATCCATTTCTACACACTATCCCCTCCGTTTTAATCCGTTAAAATTCTAAATACACTAGTTAACAATGAAAAGGAACCGTATTCATACCTTAAGCATGCAGCCCGCACGTTATCACTCTTCTCCTTGGTTGATTTTTAGCTCAAATTGAAGACAACGCAGCGTACAACACTTTTCTCTTCATGGGCTTCGGAATTCGGGGCTCAGATTTTGGTCAAAATTGTTTTTTCTTCTCTCCAAGGTTCTTCTCTCTCTTTCCAGAATTTTCTGGGTATTCTTGGTCTGAAAAATGAGAGGAAAGGGCTGAAATTAGACTTAAATAGGCATGGGTCATGGGCCTAACCCGATTGGGCCCGGTTTGGGCCTAGCTCACTGACCTTTCTGCCTTAAAACGTCCATATCTCCTTATCCCGATGTCACCTGTGGGCCCACGACCTATGGTTGGAAAGATAATTCAATTATCTACAACTTCTATCTTTGGTGTTTTTCCAAATTCCAAACTTATAATACTGTTTTTGCCCCTCGAAGTCAGATCACCCGAAAACATTACTTAAAAATATTTGTTTGGAGGACTTCCACTTTGATTTGGCTCAAGGGTCCTTCTTGAGTTATGTTTAACTTCACATATGTGATTCATATAAATTTTCGCATGTCCCAAAAAAAATCTCAGTGTGTGGACCCCACCTCAGCTTGCGAATAATCCGACGTACAAAAATACGAAATATAATGCTGTCAACGTGAGTTTAAATTATGAAGCAACAACATGATTGTCAATTTTTGGACTCCAATTTTTCTTGGTCATGGCCGAATGGCCTCTTGTTCTTTCTCCATGCTTCTTGAATTTTCTAGGGTGCTAAATGATGAAGATGACTTAATTAGTCATCTTTTGCCACTTATATAATTAACACATGGGCTATGGCCCACACCACACACATGGCCACATATGGCCATTTTCATGAAATATTATCTTTCCAAAATTTCACTTCTAGCCCTTAATTTTCATGAAATGCTTAACTTTCCATAATTCACTTTTAACCCCAAATTTTTCTTATTCCAAATTTACCCTTAACACTCCATGCCAATGAAAAGATGAATATGCAACTTGTGCACTTTTAACAAAATCGAAAGAAATTACAACCTTGTCCTTAACTTATCATGACTAACTCGGATTAT
The DNA here is from genome assembly GCF_029784015.1 of Lycium ferocissimum. Taxonomy (NCBI): domain Eukaryota; kingdom Viridiplantae; phylum Streptophyta; class Magnoliopsida; order Solanales; family Solanaceae; genus Lycium; species Lycium ferocissimum. The sequence continues at coordinate 38,371,184 of NC_081347.1, read as the reverse complement.
CCCAATGTATCAAAATACGGGATATAACATAGTTGTTCCTTCAAGTTGAGATATAGCGATGGTGATGATTCCATGATGAGTCGTCAAGCTACCAACCTTACTGTCATGACCCAACTAGTGGGCCATGACGGGTACCCGGAGCTGGCTACCGAGCACCACTCATAATGCTATCTGTCTTACCCAACCTGGAAATATATTATTTTCAACACGAAACTCTTCATAAGATGGTCATCAACATTTGCAAAACGTATATACCTATATATACACATCAGCCCACGAGGCTACCAAAAATGATATACAAAATATACACTGGTGTATTCATGAGATATTTACTACCCACACATACGCATCTACGAGCCTCTACCGGAGTACTGAGACATAAGGACGAGACAGGACCCTGTCATACCAAAATATGTACACAAAAGAATGCATCAATAAGCTGCACCTCCGGAGTAGTGGAGTGCTCCTGTATAAGCTGATATAGCTCCTAAGAATCTGGGCCGTCTCCCTGTCTACCTGTGGGCATGAACACAGCGTCCATAAAAAGAAAGGACGTCAGTACGAACAATGTACTGAGTATGTAAGGCATATACAAAAATGTAGCAAGAAAATAAAGATCATAACGTGAAGGGATAACCTGTAACTGAATGCCTCTTAGGGTGGAGTCATGCATGCCAACTTACATATTCAACAACATCATATCATGCACACACACACATATATATAAACTGCCCGACCATATAGGTATGGTGTAATCATCATTAGCCCACGTCCGGGGTAAACATCTCATGCCGCCTACTAGTGGTGTCTGCCCATGCCATATAGACATGGTGTAGTAAGCCGCCCGCCTTAGCGGTGCTGCCCGACCATCTAGGCACGGTGTAATCATCATTATATACATATCATGAAGCATACATAAGAGGTGTATATTGATGATGATGATTCTATGTTCAGAGCTAATGAAAATTGAGCAGCATCTCCTTTATTCCGACAACTTCCCCCATATAAACAACTCCCAAACTTCAATAACAACACCCACAATATCATATTCAACAAACTTCATCAAGCTAGACATTATTCAATTCTCAAAATCCCCTTTCAAAGTCATCCATAACCATGATTGTGACACAACATCATATTCATTCACATTTAATGCTTCTACAACATCTTTAATACCATTCATAGCAAGATTATACTCATTACGTATCAAGAACTATGATTCAAGTCAAGTTACTATTCAAGAATGCCACTATTTCCATATTTGAACTTCATACTCTACTTTCTTCCATAATCCAAGTCTTTTAACCACTCAATATTCTTAATAACATTAAATGAACATAAAACTCACCTTTGATTATGTAGGAATGGGCTTTGGATGAAGATACTTCACTTGACGAAAACCCTAACTTCAATTCCAAAGGAATTTCTAGCTTCCATTAACCCTAGCTAGCATCCTTGCACTTGATTCTACTAGTTTTTGGTATTTGATCTTTGATCTCTCTTTAATTTATGTTAGTAAGGTATGTAGAATATTCTAGAGTTCTTGAGAGGAATGGAGAAGATAAGAAAATGAAATATAAGAGCATGGGTCTTATATTTATAATTGTGAAAAATGTTACCCGACATGGATTATACGGACACTTATACGGTCCGTATAAGTGATCGTAGAATCGCACCAACAACCGACCCTTTTGTAACCATTATACGGTCCCTTATATAGTCCGTATAATTTTATACGGTCCGTATAAGTGACCGTATAATATCATCAGTGATGAACCTTCACTGTGACTGTTACACGGACCATTATACGGACTGTATAAAGTTATACGGACCATATAATTGGTCGCATAACTCACCCCTTTTCCGAACTTGTTCTTGTCGTTTCGTTTGATCTCCAACCCTTATGGAACCTTCTTAACACTTTTTTAACACTTCATTAACAATTTAAATATCCTCATAACTCCTCTCCAAGGCATTACCAAACAATCCTTAACGCAATAGTTTACGAAACCTTTCCTAAATACCACTTATACTTCACTTGTCCTTATCAAACTTTATTTCACCAATTCATATAACTTCGAAATATTATCGTATGCACTCTAAAATTACCAATACCCTTCTTATGGTCATAAGAGCTTCATGTTAACCTTAAGCTCGCGTTAGTCTACTTACGACACAACGACATGAAATTTTCGAGGTGTAACACTAACGTCACTCCGATAGAGTAGAAAAGTTTAGTTGGGCTTTCATGATGCTATATGTATTTATATATGTATATAACTATCAGATATTACTGAGTCCTATTATAGCCGGGTACAGATATTACCGAGTCCTATTATAGTCGGGTACAGATATTACCGAGTCCTATTATGGCTGGGTACAAATATTATCGAGTCCTATTATGGCCGGGTACAGATATTATCGAGTCCTATTATGGTCGGGTATAGCTATTACTGAGTCCTACTATGGCCGGGTACCGATATTACATAGGTACATATGTGGATATAAGAGGTGTCTTCTAGAAAAAGGTTAAGCAAGCATGACGAATGTCTTAAAAGGTATCAAGAGGTATAAACAGTTCTCTTATCTTACGCTATGCTTCATGCTTTTATCATGTTATTATTCATGCCTTACATACTCAGTACATTGTTCGTATTGACGCCCTTTTGTTTATGGACGCTGTCAGACCAGACCAGTAGGCTGCTTCATCAGTGATTACATTTGATCCGGAGCCACAGTAGTTGGTATTATTCTTTTGGTATATATATATATATATATATGGGCATGGCGGGGTCCTGTCCCATCTTTATCATTTTATGCACTCTTCGTAGAGGCTCGTAGACAGTGGTGTATAGCTAGGTATCTCTCAGCTTTGTCAGTTCATAATTTGTCTATTATTTTGATAGCCTTGTCAGCTTGTGTATATATGGGCATAGTTGATAATGTTTATATAAAATGGTGCTTTAGTTCGATAGAAGTTGTATTGTTGATGCACGAAAGTTATGAGTTAGCCATGTGGCTCACCTAGATATGATTACGAAGGCATGATGATAGGTGCTCGGTAGGTTAGCTCCAGGTGCCCGTCATGACCCTCCGGTTGGGTCGTGACATTGCAGTCCTCTTTCTCTTTTTCACGGTTCCCCTTATCTTTTGGACATGTCTCCCTCACATATAATCGATTATATTCTTGAGACTGTGAGATGTATGGAGAGGCCATATTGAGGACTGATTTTCTCGCTCTCCTCTGGTTTCACCAGGTTTGGCAATCATCAAAACATACATATAGTCATTTCCCCCTTTTTTTATAATGACAAACTGTCTCTCTCACATCATTCTTCGTCCCTTTCCCACCCCTTTATTTTCTTCCCCCTTTTGGCATCATTGAAAAGATTAATAAGAGTAGCATAAGCCAAAAAGAATTTCAGTGGCATTAACTCATGGCAACTAGGGCAACATAACATAAGCAAGAATAGTAACAACAAGTATTAAGATCATTGCACACATTAGAGTAATTGCCCAGATTAGATTAAGCATAGCAAAAACATAGTAGTCTTAGTCAGTACAAAATATGATGCTTAAATTGCCATGAGTGCCATAGTCATTTAGCGATGGAAAACAAGGGGTCAGATATTCAGGGGGACTAGGAGGGGCTCAAGAACTAAGGATTAGTGGGTCTGGACAAAGGTTTTCAGTTTTTGGCTAAAAGTGACCTTCTTTTGCAGCATCACTGAGACCTGGTCCCTTTGCTTTCTTGAGCATTTTTATTTCTCCATGATTTCCTCATCATCCTCAATGTAAAATCGTGCACAATGTGTAACCAAATGTGCATAATAGGCTTGTGGATTCATGGAGACTGAACGTGTACACCTTGCATATATATCATAGCCAGTTTGTAGCTGCACCGGATCCGTTCTCATCAACCAGTACATGGTAATAAGCTGGATGGCTAGTACCCCGAATTTTAGTGTGGCTATACCAGTAAACATTAGGCTCCATAAGGTGACACATCTTGGTATCGTGACATATCTTGGTAGCTATCACAGTACCTGGAAAGGTGTTTCCATCCTCATATGTCATGTTAGGATCATTGTGATTTGCAGGGAACAGATATGTATGATGTCTCTTCTGAACTACCACAAGGGTTACTCGTGACAGATACCCTTCTTCCAATGGATTGCATGCCTTGCGGATTGCATCTATTTCTTCCCTAATAGGCTCCTTCCCCTTCATCAGTTTAGTCATCAGATCCTTCTGAGTTCCTTCACCACTTTCTTTTGCCTTCAAGGCCTCTACAAATCCCTTAACAATTTCAGTTCCACTTTCCATGATATTAGATCTGTTTCTCTCCCCCTCATTTAGAGTCATCAAGGAGAAGGTCTACACAGGGTTCATAGAGTCCTTTATCTTTTCTAGAGTGATCGATGGAAGTGGGGCTTACCAGAATCGGACTATTTTTGAGATTTGGTAATGATATGGTAGGGTTTGGATTCTTGCGAATGAGGACGGATGATTCAGATTATAAGAGATGGTGATTTCTTTTGGCAAGATCTGAAGAATGAGGGGTTTTCTTTTGGAGTTTGAAGAGGTCCAGGATGGTCAGGCATTTAAAGGGCTCAATTTGGAATAGGAAGCGGAAGAGTCTTAATGACGTGGCATTCTAGACAGTTCGAGACATATTAAGCACTGAAGAGACTACTAACCTGAGTCGTAGGGACCAGGTCCCTTGACAATTTTGAAGATGAGGCAAGAGTTCTAAGATGTGCAATGTCACTGATGCTTGTGTTATCCTAACCCTGCCACGTATGTGTACCTGTAACCGTATAAGAGTAAGTTAGATGCCACCGAAAAACACCTTTTAACATTGTACCTTTCCTCTTAACACAGCCAAGCATGAGAAGAGACTACTAACCTGAGTCGTAAGGAACAGGTCCCCTGACATTTTTAAAGATGAGGCAAGAGCTCTGAGATGTGCAATGTCACGTATGCTTGTGTTAGCCTGACCCTGCCATGCATGTGTACCTATAACGGTACAAGAGTGAGTTAGATGCCACCGAAAAACACCTTTTAACATTGTACCTTTCCTCTTAACATAACCAAGCATGAGGAAATTTGAGGAAAGGAAACAATTTGAGCTCGATCAACCCATCTCCTATTGATTTCTTTCAAAGTGCTTTTTGTTTAGCATCATTTCAAAAAGCACACTCCCACTTGGAAGTTCTTGAATGAGGGGAATTATCCATTCTCTCAGTTATATGCTTTTAGCAGTCTCCTTTCAGGTATCCTTTTGACTGCCTCTTCTCACTCAAGCCTTCTTTCTTTTCTGGAAACTGGGTCGGTCAGCTCTTGGCTTATTTTCAATCTTTTGAGTAGTCCCAGATCCACCCCCCATAACTTTTCATAGGAACGTAAGTGTCACGACTCAGACCAATGAGCTGTGATGAGTGCCCGACCACTGCTGACTAAGCACCCCTATACTCATACCTACCTCTCACTGATTCACCTGGTGGCCCATACATGACTCATAACTGAACTATACTGTCTTCTGTAAAATTAACACAATAAACTGTGCATCGATAACTCATAACCCGTGCATACATATATATAAACAATCATACGTACCAAGGCTAGCAGTGTAGGGCGACTAGGCCACTACATATGTTGTACAACAAAATAAGAGCTGACATAGCGACACGATACTCTTACTATACATAACTGTCTACAGACCTCTATGGAATATGAACTGCAGAGAAGACAGGATAAGGCCCTGTCGCACCCATATATCTACATGCCAAGATAGCATACCAAAAAAGGCTGCAGATCTGAACCAAATGAAGCGCACTGACTACAGCTGAGTGGAAGCTACTCGCCTGGATCATCTGACTGACTACCTGAACCTGCGGGCATGAACGCAGCGTCCACAAGAAAGGACGTCAGTACGAACGGTGTACTGAGTATGTAAGGCATGAATAGTAACATAACAAGAGATACAGAATATAACATAAGATAAGATAACCTGTACATCTGATTGCCTCTTAAGGCGAACATCATGCATGCTTAGCCTTTTCATAAAAACATTTCTCATGCATATATAACATAATAGTGATGCGGAACGTGCAGCAGCCCGATCCATATATATATATATATATATATATTATATTGCTGAGGAACGTGCAGCCCGATCCATATATATATTATATTGCTGCGAAACGTGCAACCCAATCCATACCTATATATCTCGCGTCCGGGACGATATCATAATATACAGTTGATCAGGTGGTTATGCGTATATAATGCCTAATCTTTCCCATATCCCATATCCCCTATATACATATACATATATATATCATATACATATATAACATAAGTAGCATGCATGAGAGCCCAAATATAAGTTACCACTTTATCAGAGTGACGTAAGGTCGGTAACCTCCGATTTGTATTATGGCATAATCATCATTGCTTTATCCCACCTTGAAGGAACAATTATCATAAGGTGAGGTCAACAACAATGAATGAAATCAACAAAATCATGAAATATACTCAACAATAGCATAATAGCCTCAAAACCATAAACTTTGGAGTTTCTGGAAAAAAAATCATCGTCATCATCATCATTATCGTCATAGGGAACATCTATCTTTAACATCATAAAAGCCTTGAGAATCATGGAGCTCTAGCTTTTGGGAAATAGGGATGTTATGGAAGACATGTATGGAATCATAACATAGGAATCATGCCTTTAGAAAGAAAGGGACTAGCCTTAACATACCTTTCGGTCTCCTTAGCCACTCAACGTTTATCCCTCCAAGCTCGTAAATCTACATATAAACCATTCATACTTTTGTTAGGCTCAATGTCATACGCCCATCTTAAGCCTTCAATTTAATTCCGTTTAGAATCTGCCGAAATTCGGGCAGTATTTCCCCTATTTTTATGCCTAGCCCGAAATCACAATCCAACAACCAACAATAACAATAACAATACCAACATCAACAACAACATTATCAACACCAATATGCTCCATAAAACATCCCACACGATGTTTTCCAAATTTTTCAACTAACCAACTTGTTATACGACTATTTAATAACTTTACCCCCGTGAATAAACCGAAATTAATACTAATAAGGAGAGATTCATACCTTATTCTTCACTAGGGCAGCAATAACTTCAATATTCACCTTGGTCTCAAGCCAAGATTCACCGCAATACGATACTTTAATCACAACTATACACTTCCCGAACCTGAATTCCGGAATTGCACGTGTTTTGCGCTAAAATTTAGTTAACGGAGGTTAGGGAAATATTCTAGAGTATTTAGGAACTTTTGAGGGGTGTTGATCTAAAAGTAAGGGGTAATCCCCTTTTTATATTTGTCTAGAGTCGGTTTGCACCGACCTAGAAAGTACTCAGCACGTTCGCGCTGGGTTATTTGTCACCCTTCTGCGCATTTGCACTACCTCCTGGCGCGTCACCCTTCTGTGCGTTTGCACTACCTCCTGGCGCGTTCGCGCAGACCAATTTCCTGGCCTGCCAGCCAGATTTGTAACGTCCATATCACCTCACTCGGATGCCGTATCGATGAACGGTTTGTTGCGTTGGAAACTAGACTTCATTAACTTCAATTTAGGATTTAACTTCACTTCAAAACTCATCATATGCTAGAAGTTATTCCTTCCCCAAGTTGGCTCCTTGTCGGTAAAAGTAGCATTCCTCTTCCTCCAAAGTCATGCTAACTCAACTTCTTCCACTCATTTCCTTATGGGACCTTCCGGAATTTCCTCTATACATTCTTCAGTCATACAGTATACTTAATAATACTTCGCTCATTGTACTCCGAAGTTGCTTTACTCAGTCGTAGTCCAACATCCTTTCGCTCAAATTTGATAAGTGCTTCTCTTCAAGTACGGGGTGTAACAGTAAGGTCCATCACAAATTATGTCCCACAGCTTAGATCCTCAGCCATGAAAAGTTACGCCTTCTTCCCTTCCACCATCCATAATATTCTTTGTTGGATCTTGGTGGTCTTGTGATAGATTCTTCTTTCTCTAGGCTTGGTGAACTAGCCATGATGAAGATCCTCTCTAGGTGTTAACCTTTTAGAAAGAACTAGCTCTGATACCAATTGTTCTAGGCTGTGCATCCACCAAACAGTATATGAGGGACCTGGTCGCGTACCGGTTCCCTTATGCAATGCATTACAAGAATCAACAGAAGATTTTTACGTGGAAAACTCCTTGATCAATGGATTAAAAATCACGACCTACCCCTGTAGGATTTCAACTCCACTAACCGAGCAACTCAGGTTACAACTCTATCATAAGCTAGGAATTAACTCCCATAATCCCTCACCCTTACAATAACGCTTATGCAACCCTCACCCTTGACTACCCCTAGCCAAGAACACTAATACACCTAGACTTACCCCAGCCTAGTGTTCCACTCAAAGGCACCCTTTTAGAATACACCACCGTGACTAACTCTAGCCACACACTAATACAACTAAGCTAACTCTAGCCTAGTGTACCACTCAAGAGCTTGTGGAAGCAACCTTGAGAATTTTGGACACCTACAAACAACTTATTTTCAAGGAAGAGTAGGTTTAATGTTTAAGCACAAAAGAACAAAGACTCAACAACCTAAGGACCTAAAACATCCTCAGTTCTGGACCCGGTCCTTCGGGTTGCTGTGGCTCTATTCTTGAGAAACACCTTGAAAGGTGGAGACTTGCACTTTGAATGGAGCAATTTTCAGATTGTACAAGAATGAGTCTTCTCTTGGAAGATGATTTCTTCATATGCACGGAGAGAGAGAGTAGAGATGACCACTCATGAGATCTGGACCGTTAATCAGTCGGCCTTGATGAGGTACTGCTGTACAGCTGCATTGTACTTTTTAGCCGCTCACTTTAGAGCTGTGCATTTGGACTTTCAGCATCAGTGAGCAGAACCTTTATCTGAAGGAACCTGGTTCCTCATCTGTTCTTCAAACACGTTGTAAGTGCGGATACCTTTGTCGGTAGCTCTACAATTTGCATTGTTGGCCGAGCTGGAAACTCGATCCCATCGGTCCTTCTAAATCAACATATCTAGTCTCTCATATATGAGCAATTCCTGCAGGCATCTGTTCCTTCAAGGAGCATGTTAGACAAGCAGCATATGAGATATCATAAGGCTAACTAAGTTCAGAAAGATGACCCTAATTGTATCTGGTTCCTTAGGGTTTGTCATATCATCAAAACATATCATTCCTTATCACATTGTTTATGAGAACAGAGCTTCACGTGTTGGTCTGAGATATGATATATTGCATACAACGACACTTGTATGCTTCAGACCAGTAAATTATGATAAACTCTCCCCTCATAATTGGTTTAGGGTCAGGAATTAGATATTTCCATCTTATAACTTTTGATGTGCGGTATATGATTAATGGATATACCACTATTCACACATAAGAATTTACCCAAATTAAATGGGGATATATGTTAGTTTATCTAACATGAGGGGGAGACAATAAGCAGCTAAGAAACTTGTTGTGAATTATCATCAGTATGATCCTCATTCAAAAGATAATTCAAGTCAAATGCTAGAAGCATTTGCTGACCCAAAAATAATCTCATATTTCAGCTGCAAATGCTCCTATTGAATGTCCTTGAAGGACAAAGTCTACAACATGCATGAAGCATGGTAGACGAATCGGTTCCAAATGCAATAACCCTTGAAAAAAAGGGAGGAGCAAATGATCATAATGAGGAGGCAATGTGCTCTTGAAGAGCCTACGACATAACACTTCATGAAACCTTATAGGAGGTTCAGGTACCTGAAAATAATGAAGTGATGAGATCTCAGTAAGTTATGTCGAATTGCGAACCGATACAAAGTGATATCTCATCGACGATATCTTTGATACAATATAGCGTGAAATATTGTATAAGATTGTGAGGATCTGAGTTCTAAGTCTCTTAAAGGATGCTGACGTAGAAATAATTACCAAGTGAAATGACGCATCTTGGTAAGCGTAAAGTTTATTGGACCTGCAGTCCAGACATCAGAAGATATCACACCATTTAACTACTAAACGGATATTGTCACAATCTATATGTCTTGCTTGATAAATTTTAAAAATTCTGAATAATTCAAGTGCCTGAAAACTTGTACATAATCCTTATATGGATTAAATCAGGTAAGGTGAATGTGATTTAATCACTTTAGTGAATATTCATTGACGAAGTGTACAAAGATGACCCTATTTACCCTTATCTCTTTATGATAATCATAATCTTTCATATTATTGTGCTAGTTGATGACTTGTATATTATTGGAACTCTTGAAGAGTTTCCAAACACATTAGATTATCTGCTAAAAGAGGTTGAAATGAGAAAATTGAATTAGTTCTGAAGTACCATATATTTGTGCAATTGATGCATTTATATATCTTGCTATAACTACGAGGATGATATAGTTTTACTCCTACATGGAGATATTGAAATAGATCAATTACATAGTGCAGATGAAAGCCCTGACATGAATATGTTTATCCTAACAAATATTGTCAAGTGTTTTGGATATACAGGGCATTCATATGATCGACGTAAGAGTTTGATCCAGATATGTTATCTATTTTCATGAAGGATTATTGTCATACCATGTTTTTTACTGACAGTCAAATCATAGAATAATAACAGTAATTTATAAAGCAAGGCAAGAATGTACTTAGCGTGACTGCAACTATCACGCCCCTAAACCCACCCTAGGCATAACAGGCATCCGATGCTATGAACAACACCAAAAGCACTTTATAAAATTAATAAACGTCTAATCTCTTTCAATAATCTTTTAATAACTATGAAAACCAGTCATTAATAAATTAGATAAAAGAACGATCATACTTGGATATAATCCAGCGGAAGTCAAACCAGAAACTTAGTAAATAAAAGTGGCAAAATGCCCAACAAGTCACACAAGACTCCAACACACTACCCACAATCTGACAAATGTCTATGGAGCAGCTAAGATACTAAAGAATGCCTAAAAATATCGAGACACAGCCCAAAACCAAAATACGAAAAGTAAAAATAGAATGGTGCCCCACGAACAATCATGTGGGCTCACCAAATAGTCTCGAAAGCAACAAGTTCTCTTAAGTCGTAGGCGTATCACGAACCTGCTCATCAACGATACCTAACATACCATAAAAAACAACAATGGTATGCCTGAGTACTGGGTACTCAGTGAGGGTCTACGGGGCAATGGTTAACAAAATAAGATATGATGAATAAAATCAATAAACTGATATCAATGAAAATAACAGTTCAAAACCAGGAATAAAGTAAGTCACATTAAAGAGTCATCAGAGAATCCAACAACGAAGAACACATTAACTTAATTCCTTACCATTTACCATGCCAAGTATTTCACTGATGAATTAGATATCACCACAAGCCGCTTACAGGCAACAAAATATCAATCACTCAGTACTCCGGCTAAGAAGACACGGAGGCTAATCATCCTATAGACTAGCACAACAATAGATGCACCGGACGATATGCCTCGGAGGTCAATCGTCCTCTGGACTGACACAACAATAGATACTCCGGGCTAGGAAGCAACGAAGGTCAATCATCCTCTGGACTGACACAGCAATACTCGTATCGATACATTAGGATCCATAACAGCTAATCGTCCTCTGGACTAGCACAGCTTGCCCATACAGGCCCAAACAAAAACAAAATACAAATCATGGAATATTAATCGAATCAGCAATCATGGCTTAGAGCGGAATTTCACTTCTTAAGTCATCATCTCAAGATAGAGACATTTCAAGTCATAACCGATTTAGAAATCTTATTCAATTTCAAGTTCAAGAAACCCATTCAACAACAAAACAAGTTTAAGGTCCAACCTTTAGAAAAAATGAGTACAATCATCCAATAATGGGAAAAAATGAGTTTCACAAAGTAGTATAGTTTGTATAAGGTTCGATGCGAGCTTGACCCTACACACGCATAACCTTGTCTAAAAGAAATCATCTTTAATTCCAAAAGAACTTCCACCAAGCAAGAGTTATAATCATGTTCATATTTCAAAGGAAGATTTCAAGTCACAAACAATCATCCACATGTTTCAAACAAGATAACATACTAAAAAAAAAGGCGGGGGGGGGGGGGGGGGGGGGGGTTTGAAAAGTAGACATACTTCAAGAAAGATTTTTGGAAATCTAGACATACCTCAAATCCCGCTCAAACGTACTTCCCAAGATTCAATGATCACACTACAATGGTTTTAGATGATAAAGATTAGAACTTGAATCGTATCTTGAAGTTTATTGGAATTTCAAAAACTAGGGTTTTTCGTAAGCCTTAAATCTTGTTCTTGAATCTTATGGAAATCATTGGTGGATTCTAACCTCTTTGTTTACTCCATACTAGTTCGAACATAAATAATAACCTCATAAAATCATAAGTTTTACCTTTTGATGGAATCCCACACGGCCTCTCTTCTTCCTCTTCTTGAATTTTCAAGAACCTAGGGTTTGGAGAGATGATTTATGAACAAGAAGAGATGAACTTTGGTGTATGATTGATGGATATTGAGTATAGACTCACCTTAGGGTTAGAGAGACTTCTTTGGTGCTCTTTTCCTCAGAAAAGTTGGTTTAAAACGAAGTGGGAATGAATATAACGAAGTTGGGATTTTGAAACATCGTTTTCGGTGCGCGGCCGTGTAGCTGGAGGCCCACTTTTCTCAGCTGATCGTGCAGCGAAGGCAGTAACACTGCCTCTGATCGCGCACCTGAAGGGCACTTCGCGCAGACTGCGTAGCGTCTAGTAAAACGGGCATAACTTCTAGCACAGAGCTTCGCTTGAGCTCCATAATATATGGTTGGAAAGGTATTTCAAATACCTACAATTTTCAAGTTTTGAGTTTTCTCAAATTACTAACGCAAATATCCAAAAACTGGCCATAAATACAGACTGTCTCAGACTTAAACGAATTTAGAAGGCCTTAAGAACTTCACTTTTTGGTTTGACTTCAAAACGACCGTTTATCACCCGAATTCATCCCGGATGGTTTCATATGGCTAAAATATCAACTTAATACTGGTTTTCATACATTCACACCTAACTCGGATTTATGGAATGTTACAGCAACGATACTATATGGCGATGATGCAACTCTATCTAAGGAATGAAGATATAGATCATCAACCAGTTCGTCAAATGACCATTTGACAGATGTGACCACAAATGCTCCGCCAACCTTAAGATATGATAAGTTTTTCTACAAGATCGAAGTACATCATCTTCAAGAATTATGTGATGCTTTAATCAGGGGGAGTAAATACGTGCTCTACTATTTTTCCCTTAATCAAGGTTTTGTCCCATTTGGGTTTTCCTGGTAAGGTTTTTAATGAGGCGCCAAGCAATGCGTATTACTAGATACGTGTACTCCTTTTTCTTTACTAGGATTTTTCCCATTGGGTTTTTCCTATTAAGGTTTTAACGGGGCATATTATTTATTAATGAACATCCAAGGGGGGTGTTATAAATACACCATATTATGAATGTCCATTGAAATACACGATTTCCTGGATAAGCTTGCAACTGAATAAACTTGCAATCAAGCAGGCAGCTTCCAAGTAGCTCATGCAGGCAGGTTGCAAGGAATACATACAAGAGTATTGATTCGAACCCCGGCCCTTTCCTTATAGTCAAGTCGTTGAATGCCCCTTTAGAGATAGAGGAAAGATTTGCCCCAGCTTGGCGAATCGCATCCCCGAACCAAAATCGAGTTTAAATTTGAAAGACCCTCTTTTATTTTCAGTCCAAGAACAGGGAAGAGTGAATTCAGAAAAACGAATGCAATTTGTAAAATTTGTATTCAATGCAATTGATACTAAAGAGAAAATCTGGAAAAAACTCGTAAGGATGCAGGAAGCAAAAAAACTTGCGCGAAGGACGTTTTCTTCTCTGCAACTTCCTAAAAAGCCTTGCAGCAGCTTCCTCAGGCTTGCAATCAAGCAGGCAGCTTGAGAGTAGCTCAATCAGGTAGCTTGCAAGTAGCTCAAGCAGGCAGCTTGTCAACAGCTTCTGAAAAGCTTCGCAACAGCTTCCTGAAAAGCCTCACATCAGCTTCTTTTCTTCTATAAATAGGAAGTTCATTCAGTTCATTTGTACATCAATTTGAAAGAGCAATAAAATCTCTCGACCTCTCCCCAGTTTCTTTGGCTATATCTCTTGTTGTCGTGTCCTTTTATTATTATTTCATAACATGCATTTCATTTTGGTGGATTATTTTCATTTTTCTGTTGTAGATTCTAAAAAAACACTTAGAAATACACAGCGGCTGGTACCCGAGATTTTTTTTTTCATTTTTTTGCATATCGCACGAGCTTTTATCAAAGCTTTCACGAAAGAGGGAGAAGTCTTAAGCTACCCAACAAACCTAAGTTAACGCAATTCCTTTATCCAAATTCAGCTGCAACTAGTGCTCGAGCAAAAGTATAAGACTATGCCAAAAAAATATTCTGGAAAGTAATGACATTGTACTAAAGATTTGCCACAAAAGACTACGAACCAACAGTAGTATTCTTATCTCTAGCGCAAAAGACTGGCACATGTGTGATTGAAGTTGAGAGTAACCATAAGGCAAAGCAGGCAATAGAAGATGGTATTGAGTGCAGTTGTGCATAGTTTAATGGTCAAATATTGATGAGTAAGAGACCAAGTCTGATCCTTCTGGAGATACTGAGAGGCAATGGTTCTGAGAGAGTCCAGTGCCAACTATTTAAATTATAGCTCTTCCAAGGTAAGGATGCAACCTGACACATTATGTTTATTCATACACAAAACAAAAGTTTCAATGGATATAATCTTTATTACAGTGGACACCATCCATCAGCTTTAATTCAGCTGGTGAAAATTGACGATACATCTAACACTTATAAACTGTTCCGAGAACCAATTTGCTCCTAAATGAATCTTCAGCCAACAAAATGATGCAATCAGGTACAACATGAGCTTCATCAAAGATGATACCTTTAACATTGCGCACAGATACACTTCCTATACTTCTCATGAAAGTGATCTACATCAGCAATGCATCTGGCTCTGTGAAGCTCCACATAAAGGTAGAAATGCAAAATCCCTTCATTTAATCCTAATTCTTGTTGGTCTTATCTAGTACTGGAAGACAATTGAATAGGATTTCAGCTGCACGGTCCAATTCTTGCTCCGTGATGGTCAATGGTGGTACAAGCCTCACAACGTTTCCTTTTCCTGCCGTTAATACAAGAAGGCCAGATTGTTGACATGCATCGAGCAGTGGAGATGCTGGTACATCAAGGTCTATCCCAATAATAAGCCCCACACCACGTACTTCTCTGACATGTGAGTTTCCTTTTAATTTCGTAACTAGCAATTCCCTGAAATATTGACCTTTCTTGGTGACACTGGCAAGGAAAGCTGGTTCAGAGATCTTGTCCAGCACAGCAACAGCAGCATTGCAAACAAGAGGACCACCAGCAAAGGTGCTACCATGATCCCCATAATTGATGGCAGCAGCAACTCTTTCAGTCACTAACACCGCCCCTATAGGTAGACCTCCAGCAAGAGGCTTTGCAAGAGTCATTATATCTGGGTATATGCCATAAGCTTCATGAGCCCAAAGATGACCAGTTCTTCCTAGACCACATTGAACCTAATAGAAGAAGAAACAAGTAAATGCTTCAGTAGAGTGTTGAGCGTTGACACATTCCATCCAAATTAATTCCAGAACAATCATTGTCATGAGAGCAATGAACCAAGTAGTCAATCATCAAAGTAAAGTTTGAAATGGCATTTATATTTGGACAGGTAGATGGCATTCATATATCTCCAGTTAGTTATTTATCTATACAATCAATATAATAAACCAATTTTGGGCAATATGCTGCTCTCAGTGATTCAGTGAATGAACATACAGAACCTTAATCCTATGTACCAGCTTATAGTGGATCGACTATACATAAACAACAAGAACAGTAAGTTTTTCCCTTGAGTAATTACTAAAATAATGTTGACCTGGGTGAATAAAAAGCTGCATTTGCACAAGTAACCAGGTCCTTTTGAAACATTGCCCAGTACTGAGTATCCAAGCAAGAATATAATGTTATCATATCCTAATTCAAAATTTAAGAATGAAGAACCCAAATAATGGAATTTCTCATCTTTTTAGCTTTTTTAATTACCAAAATACTAATTCCATATACAATTTGGAAGAATAAATAAGTATTTCAAGGGAAGTCATTACTCCCGTTTATGTTATAGGCTAAAAATTACTCGAGAATAGCATTGAGGAAAAAGTAAATAGAAAAGACAAAATTGGGGTAATGAGTTTAAGCTAAGAATTCAAAAGAACAGGGAATAATTGAAGTACTACACTAGCGTAATTAGTAGTTCATTGCAACTCCTCCCGAAAGCCACAACTCCCTAGATTTGATATTGGTTAAAGCAAAATGCTGGACCCTGATCTCATATTCCATGATCCTACCAATTCCCCTATTACCTATTGCATTTCTTCAGCAAAACCAAGGCGTAACATCATGTGCAGTAGTGACTGTCCCTTAGAGATTAATTCCCTACCAATCAAACAGAGGACAACAACAACAATATACCCAGTGTAATCCCACAAGTCGAGTCTGGGGAGGGTGGACTGTGCGCATCCTTACCCCTAACTTGTGAAGGTAGAGAGGATGTTTCCGATAGAACCCCGGCTCAAGTAATGCATTTCAAAATCAAGTAAAAAAAAAAAAAAAAAGGGCAGCCCGGTGCACTAAGCTCCCACTATGCGCGGGGTCCGAGGAAGGGCCGGACCATAAGGGTCTATTGTATGCAGCCTTACCTTGCATTTCTGCAAGAGACTGTTTCCACGGCTCAAACCCGTGACCTCCTGGTTACATGGCAGCAACTTTACCAGTTATGCCAAGGCTCCCCTTCAACATTTCAAAATCAATTATGGAAAGGAAATACAGTAGTCACTTTGCGTGATCGACTCTCTTAAATATTTTAAGACAAAATGAAAAATAGTTTAAAGTAGTCTAACGTAACAAAATAGAAATGATTTTTTTTTAACAGTCACAAAATAGAAATGATTTAGGTGCTGAAAATAGTATGAAGGTTGAAAGTGGTGTAGTGTATTTTAATTTGACAAATGGTAGGAAATATGTCAAGTTTTTTTTTTTTTTTTTTAAAAAGGTGTGTGAATCAAAGCTTAAAGTAAAAAAGAAAGGCAAGAATACATATGAGTTGGGGGGAATTTTCCTCTCAATTTATACAGAGGACAACTAAAGGATAAAACAGTTTCCAGTTTCCCTTTGTGGAATATGAGTTGGGGGGAATATTCCTCTCAGTTTAACAGTAATAGTCAGGAATTGACCATAAGACTCTGCACTGTGCTCAAATGTTCAGAACTATTTCAACCAAAAGATCTACTTACCATAAGTGCAAAATGCTGAACTTCTCTATAAGTTTCAATATGCAAAACTTCTGGCAAATTTTTTCATATGTTTTCTTTTTGATGAATTTTAGAGATTTGGCTAACGAAAATAGTGCAATATATTACTACATCACAAAGCCATGTGTCACTTTCTGCTTGTATGTTTATTTTCATTTTCTTAGGGCCGATTCACTATATGGGCCACAAGCATAAAAAATAATCTGAAAGTTTCTTACCTCATCAAAGACAAGAAGAGAACCTGCATTATCACAGGCAGTCCGCAGTGCTTGTAAGAATTCTTTTGTTGCACTATATATGCCACCTTCACCTTGGATTGGTTCAACAAATACAGCAGCTATTTTACCACTCTGAATTAGTTCTGTTGCTGCTTGAATATTTCCATACTCAAGGAAGTTAACTCCTGGCATTACAGGTTCAAAAGGTGACCTGTAATGCTCTTTGCTTGTCAAAGCAACAGCACCCATTGTCCTTCCATGGAAGCAATTGGAGAAGGCAATAAATTCCACAGGAGGTTGCTGCTCATCCGGATGCGAGAATATCTGAAACTTCCTTGCAAATTTAATTGCAGCTTCATTTGCTTCTGTTCCGGAGTTTGACAAGAAAACACGGTCTGCGAAAGAACTAGCAACAAGCCTTTTTGCAAGCTCCAGCTGTAAGAAATAATACAACACTATGTTAGTGTTATTTCCAAAGTTCCTGAGAAAAGATGCTCCTTGAAGCCTCAATTATTAATCATATACAGAATTACAGTTAACAAGGTAATTAAGTGACCTTGGTCAAAAATAAAAAAAGAGAAGATAATTAAGTGATAGCTCAAGTTATAGACATAGAAACAACTGGAATAAACATGTACAGGAAAGCTCTGCTGAATAAGACCTCTCTCGTGACCGCTTCCCAAAAAATCCAGAAAAAAGAAAGAAACTTACACACTGCTAGTAAGTTCCAACTATCACTTCATACCATTCAGTTGCACAAATGAATCCACAATGAGATAATGCTATTTCTTTCTAAGCCGGAACCATATATACTTTGAGTCTATTCACTTAATGCATATATAGAAAAGGTGTAACTGCTCTTGTCGAAGGGCAGGACTACTATAATATTTGGTAAAGATCACACTCTTTGTGTAAGCACACCAACATAACATTGAACATAATCGAATTGGGTAATATTCATCGTCCTCATTCTGACTATGTTAGAAGCATAAACAACATATGCCTCAATCCAAAACTAGTAGGCTCAGCTATATGATCATCTATATCCATCCCACTCTATTTGGGCCTGCTTCATTCCAAGAATAGCAGTAAAAAACTACAACAGTATCATTTGCACTATAAAAGGAGTGTGTGGAGATCGAGTATCAGGGTAGAGGGTTAGTAGGTTGCTGCACAGATTTCTTTGTCGTACTAGGAGTATCAGTATCTTTGTTACGGTTGCTTATGCGTAGATTCATAGCACTACCTTACCTAATTGTTTCATTCACTCCGTTATCTTATTATCTTGCTGCTATTACTTATTATTATACCGCTGCTTTTTCATCTCTCTTTTTTAACCGAGGTTCAATCGGAAACAACCTCTCTACCCATCGCAAGGTAGGGGTAAGGTGCGTATACTCTACACTTGGTGGGATTATACAGGGTATGTTGTTGTTTTGTACTTTCCTATTATGTCCGTCTAAAAAAGAAAGTCTCTTTCTTTCTTTTTTGACAACTCTTTAATTCTAACTTTCCACGTGGCATGTTCAAGACACAAGATTTTAAAGAGCATTTTGATACATTCTACGTATCTTTAATTTAAGACCATAATCTTCTTTACCTTTTTTTTTGGGGGGGGGGGGGGCATGGTAAATTTTCTTCTTTACTTTCTTATACTCTGTGTCAAGTCAGAATCAAACAAACAAACTGAAACAAAGAGTGAACAAAAGAAAGGTTGGTACCTGAGGGAGAGAATAGTAGATATTGCTAACATGAGTGAGGATATTAGCTTGTTGGGTAACAGCCTTAATCCAATCAGGATCAGCATGTCCAAGTGCATTAACAGCAATACCAGAAGTCAAGTCCAAATACTCTTGCCCTTCAACATCATACAATTTACACCCTTTGCCACTGGACAAAACCAATGAGGCCCTAGCATATGTACCCACAAAAACCTTGTTAGATTCCTTAATCACCTCTTTGCTCAACTTGGATGACTCCAAATTGGGTGACTGCACTTCCATGTTAAGGCAAGCAGTGATTCTAATACCCAATCTACCATTCTTGAATGAACGGTGGAGATGGGTTGATGGAGAAAGGATGTTGTTGAGGAAAAGGGATGATGAATAGCAGCTCATTGCTGATGGCAGATTGACAAAAAGGAAAAAGCGTTTCCACTGTGTCTGAGCCTGCAAAGCCACCCTTTTCTTTTCTCTCTCTTCTTTATTTATAGGGAAAGATGCAAATATATCTTGCAGAGATACCTTGAAAAAGTGTCGTATTATATCTTTTTGCTGACGGTACTTTTTTATAAAAATTATTTAGCTTATTTTTTTATTAAAAAAAATTTATGTGGCTTTAAAAAAAGGTCTCTATTTGTTTTAGTAGACATATTTTTCTAAAGTCATATGGTAATTTTTTTCTGGTGAGTCAGGTCTGATTGGTTTAAAAAAATGGATAGACTTATTTTTTTACAGTCATGGAGATATTTTTTTAAACGAATCACACTCGACACATCAGGAAAAAAATTACCACATGACATTAGAAAAATATGTCCATTTTTTTGCGCGGATTGCCCTTCTTTTGGGGTGGTCTTTAACTTTTTCCCCTCAAATTGTTGGTCTTTAATTTTTGTCCGTCTCTTAAAAAGGTGGCCGAAAATATTCCGAGATTCTATCCCCGCTCAGTCAAAAAAAAAATAATTTCGCAAGGCTTATGCGGCAGACTTTGCCTTGAGGCATAACTAAAAGTTTGCCTTACAAGACAAAGTCTGCCGTCTCCGGTATGGGTTCTATGTAACTTCGCCCGAATACCATAGGTTTATAGAAACCTATGCCTTGCGAAATTATTATTATTTTTTGCTCTGCCGGGTTTCGAACCTAGTATCTCGGGTATTTTCAGCTACCTTTTTAAGCGAAGGACAAAAGTTAAAGACCAATCCGTATGAAGGGCAATTGTGCAAATTTTCCAAATATGTCTACTCAAAAAAATGGGTAGACCTTTTTTAAAAGCCACGTGGCATTCTATTTAATTAAAAAATAAGCTCAATGACTTTTACAAAAAAAAAAATCGGTCAGCGAAAGTGTATAGTTGCACCATTTGTGTAACGGCAGGGTATATATACACCACCTTTTTAACGAGAGATATATCTGCTCTAATTTGCAAAGTTAATGGGTATATTTGCACCTTTGACCTTATTTTTATATGTTGTGTGGGAGGGTAGGATTTTCATTTCATATAATTGCACAGTTTGCCTTCAAATGGATTGCTATTTAATTTTTGTCCTTTAAAATCGAATTTATGCCTAGCGAAGCATAAGTTTTTTAAGGGAGCTACTTACATAAGTTGTAGATATTATGATGCGTCACTTATGTCCCTCTATGCATAAATTCAATTTTGAAAGGCAAAAATTAAAGACCATCACAAAATAGGGGAAAAGGTGCAAATGACCCAAGGATTTTCCTATAATTTTATTGTTTATTATGTTTTAATTTATCTGTCTTACTTTCCATTTTAGTCCATTTAAAAAAGAATGTCTTTATTTTTTTTATTTTTTGACAACAAAGGTGCTAATGGCAGTGGGACTCCTGCAGGTAAGGAGAAGCTTAAAAAATGAAGCCCATTTCTCTGGTGGAGCCAGTAAGGGGCTACACTTAAGATATAAGGTTTAAATTATTTTTTATATGTATATAGTAGATATTGACTTCTTCATGTGTTTACTTCTTTATATTTTTGAACCCCCTCAGTATAAATTTTGGCTCTATCACTGTTTATGGCCACAAGATTAACTGACATTTTAGTACATTCTACATACCTTAAATTTAAGACACAAAATTCAGGGTCTGTTTGGAAAGCCACCTGGTAATGGAAATTGGTGTAATTACTTGGGTAGTAAACTAGTAATTACGCAACCTAGTAATTACGAACGTAATTATAGTGTAATTACAAGCATCCTGTTTGGTTGCACATGTGTAATTACACAGTTAGATTAGTTTAAAAATAAAATTTAATACTTGAAAAATACGTGTCTTTATAAATGATATATTAAATTAGGTATTTAAGATACATATTGTTTCTCGAAAATATATTAATTAATAATCACATATTTTTAAATAATATTGTAAAACAATTGTATGTATTTTTCAAATTAATAATGTTTTAATTTAATTAATTATAAAAATTAAAGCACGCATTTTGTAAGAACATCATGGGCCGGATGTTTGACAATAAGATTAATATTTATACATATAATGCCATAACATTATTCTAATATTTTACAAAAAGGTAATTTATCAATTGGAAGTGGAGAATGAAAAACATGCAATGTAAAACAACAAGTGAATAGTACCAAAGCAAATAAATTGAAATCAAAACTATAACCTAAATTCAAAATTAAAAGAAAAAAAAAAGTTTAACATGATACTTTATGTCAAATTCCAACATAACATAAAATAAGTTCTAACATAACTTAAGTAAATATAATTCAAAAGAAAGTGAAAACATATATAAGTCTATAACCTCATTCAACAACGGAATTCTACTTTAATAACATCACTCGTTATATATCAAGTTTGTTAATTCTTTCTAATATTAGGAAGTGTAATTTCAAAAACTAGAATAATAACGTAGTTACGCTAAATGAAGAAAATAAGAAAAAAGTTTTTTTTTTTTTTAAATACGAACAATTAAAAATGAAATATAATTATATAAAAATAAAAATAATTGAAAATGTATGTCACGACCCGAACTACGGGCCAAGACGGGTATCCGGGGCTACCCACCGAACACCACTCATGCTGCTACTTATCTGCTCTTATTCATACTGTATGCTCATAATCGTAGAAATATATCATCATTTGAAACATAATTACTTTTATCAACATAAGCCCTCTGACTATCAAAATAATATATACATGCATATACATACAGACCATGGGACCATACTACCCACACTGCGTATCTACGAGCCTCTACTGGAATACTAGACATATGGACGGGACAGGACCCCGTCGTGCCCAATCATGACTATAGACATATATGTACCAAAAGAATGATCAATGGCACCTCTGGAAAATGGAGTGCTCTCTAATCAGCTGCTAGCTCCTATGAGTCTGGATCACCTCCCTGTCTACCTGTGGGCATGAACACAGCGTCCGAAGAAAAGGACGTCAGTACGAATATTGTACTGAGTATGTAAGGCATAAACAATAATAAATATCAATGAAATAAGGAGGCATCAATAAGGAGCAATCTGTAACTGACTGACTCATAAAGGAAGTAATGCATGCTGACTTACTTTCATACTCATCATCATATCATATGCGCATAAATGTAAAAGCGTATAACTGCCCGACCATATAGGTGCGGTGTGGTAGTCAATAGCATTAGCAATAGCATTAGCACTAGCCTGCGTCCAGGCCTCCCGCGTCCGGGGTATCATCTCATGCCGCCCACTAGTGGTGTCTGCCCATGCCATTTGGCCATGGTGTATATATTCGCCCGCCTTAGCGGTGACCGCCGCCAACTAGGCGCGGTGTAATCTCATCATGTGCTCATCATCTCATGCTTATCATAGTATACTTATCATACATGCTTATCATAATATGCGTTTCATAACATACTTATAGCAATACATGCATAGAGACTCATAGATAATCATACTCTATCGGGGTGACGTAAGGTCGTGGACCCCCGATGTCATTATAAGCATTCATAAGTATTGTGCCTCACCTTGAAGGAACGAGCATAAGGTGAGTGTATGTAATGATCAACATCAATGAACTATGGATAGCTTCATTAGCTTAATAGGAGCATCGTATCATAGACTATATCATCTCTAGACTTAGTTTGTCATTAACATTATCATAATCATAACATATCTCTTATCTCGTATGACTATTCATGAACAAGGGCTCATCGTCTTCTGGAAGAAGGAACATTCATAAGAAAGAGGAAATCATGCCATAAGACTCATGCCTTAGAAAGGAAGGACTAGCCTCACATACCTTTGTCGTTTAACTATTATATCGCTTGCTCGTTCTCCCTTAATGCAATTGTTTATACCTTTAAGGGAATTCGTATCAACATTAGCTATATCATCGTGAAAGCATACTTACTAAAGCTATAGAAATTTGGGCAGCATTTCCTTTGTTTATACTACTTTCCGCCATATTCCATATCAATTCCCAACATTCATAACAACCATCACAATATCACTAACAACAATCGTCATTCATTTATGTGATTCGCATTTCTCAATTTCACTTCAATCCTCCATATTCATGACTAAAGTTCACTTTCACATTCTTTCGTATCCAATGCTTATTTCATGTTCTAATTATCATTTATAACACATCCATAACGTCAACATATTCATTTCCATTATTCAATCCAACTACTATTCAATAATGACACTATCTACACATTTGATGACCCATTTGTTGTACTCTTCTACAATCCATGTTTTTCAACTTATAAATACTTCAAATAGCATGAATAGGTCATGAAACTTACCTTAAATAATAGAGGAACAAGCTTGGAATGGTGATTCACCCTTAGCACCAAAACCCTATTTTATCTCTCTTGGGATTTTCTTGATTTGTATGACTTTGATGAAGTTTCTTTCACTTGATTCACCCTAATTCTTGATATTGATCTTTGATTTCTATTGTTTTCTCATGGATGAAATGTTTGGAACTCTCTAGAGGTTTCTTGAGTGGTGGAGGTGAGGAATGAAACGAAATGAAATGAAAAAGGGTCCCTTATATAAAATTGAGTTCAGTCCCGACCAGTTTATACGGACCAACATACGATCTTATACGGTCCGTATGTCTGGCCGTAGATCTGGTCCAGTGAAGTATGCTCTACTGGACTGAATTTACGGTTGGACATACGGTCCATACATTTTATACGGCCAGTATGTGGCCGTAGGTTGTCCAGCTCTTCCGAGAATCGTTTCGTCGACTCGTTTGATCTCCGATCTTATGGAACCTTCTTAACACTTGTCCCTTACTTCAATACCATTCTAAGGGATGTTATAACTCTTCCTCAAAAGGGTCATTAAGACATCGTTAACTTAATACTCGTGATTCTTATACGTTACACTCGACTTGCGACTCTCTTCCCTTAACAACTTTCTTTCCTTAACTCGAATGTCTTTGGAAATCTTAATTAGGATCTTCACATTTTATTTCTCACTTGTCCAAACCTCGTATATATCATACCCCTCGCTTATCTATTCACTGTACACTAACGGGAAATTTTTCGAGGTGTAACATTCTCCCCCCCTTTTAGAACATTCGTCCTTGAATGTTAAGTCGTCGGGGATTCTAGAAAAATTTCGCCGTAGTTTCCCCTGTAATATGGCACTACCATCCTGTCACAACAACCCATAATATCATTGCCTCACACGGCCACAACATAATAGCACTATAGATTGGCCACACACGACCCATATACATAAAAGTAAAGCGTACATACCTCATAGTCTCGATGTCTCATCATAGATCTCTTCTGGGGGCTAAAATAAGTGCGGATATGTGGATCTCATCTTCTCTTCCGCTTCCCAAGTCATCTCTTCCCGATTGTTATTTCGCCATAAGACTTTAACTGAAGCTGTTTCCTTATTTCGAAGTCTACGTACTTGACTGTCTAGTATGGGAATAGGCACTTCTTCATAAGCTAGCTTTTCTGTGATCTGAACATCATCTATTGGCACAATATTTGTGGGATCTCCCACGCATTTGCGGAGCATTGAAACATGGAATCTTTGGATGAACTAGCTCAAGCTCTGAAGGCAATTCCAATTCGTAAGCTACTTGACCCACTTTGCGGATGATTTTGTAGGGTCCAATATATCGAGGACTTAACTTTCCTTTCTTACCAAATCTCATCACCCCTTTCATCGGTGATACTTTCAAGAACACCCAATCATTGACTTGAAATTTTAAATCTCGCCGGCGATTATCCGCATAAGACTTTTGGCGACTTTGGGCTGTCAACAATCGATCTCGGATCACCTTGACTTTTTCTACAACTTGTTGAATCAACTCGGGGCCTATTAATTGCACTTCTCCGACCTCAAACCATCCAATTGGAGATCTACATTTCCTTCCATATAAAGCTTCATACGGAGTCATTTGGATACTGGAATGATAGCTATTGTTGTAGGCAAATTCAATTAGGGGTAAGTGGTCATCCCAACTACCACCAAAATCTAAAACACATGCCCTTAGCATATCCTCCAAGGTCTATATAGTACGCTCGGCTTGTCCGTCAGTTTGCGGATGAAATGCCGTGCTGAGCCTTACTTGAGTACCTAGACCTTCTTAAAAGGATTTCCAGAACTTAGCTGTGAACTGTGCTCCTCTTTCTGTGATGATAGATATTGGAATACCGTGAAGCCTCACAATCTCCTTGATGTACAACCTCGCGTAATCATCTGCTGAATATGTAGTTCTGACCGGAAGAAAGTGAGTTGCTTTTGTCAATCTATCCACAATCACCCATATAGAGTCATACTTGCCTCGAGAGCGGGGAAATCCTACAATAAAATCCATATTGATCACTTCCCATTTCCATGTAGGAATTTCTATTGCTTGCAATAATCCTCCTGGCTTTTGATGTTCTATCTTCACTTGTTGGCAGTTTGGACATTTTGCTACAAATTCTGCTATGTCTCTTTTCATGCCATCCCACCAATACATCAATTTAAGATCATGATACATCTTTGTCGCTCCTGGATGGATAGAATACCTGGAGTAATGAGCTTCTTCTAGAATTCGGCGGCGTAGTTTCGCCACATTCGGAACACATAGCCTATTCTGGTACCGGAGAACCCCATCTATTGAAACTTCGAATGGTGACTTTTCTTTTGGAGACTTCACACCTTTATAATACCTCAATTTGGGATCCTTGTATTGGCGCTCTTTTATTTCTACATCCAAGGACGAAACTGTGGGATTGTTAACACTGACTCCTGCATTACCTGAATCAATTATGCGCACTCCAAGGTTAGCTAGTTGATGGAGTTCATGAATCATTCCTTTCTTCTCCAAAGGCACTTCACATAGGCTACCCATAGATCGGCGACTAAGCGCATCCGCTACTACATTTGCCTTTCCGGGGTGGTATAAGATATTTACATCATAATCCTTCAATAATTCTAACCACCGCCGCTGTCGCAGATTCAACTCCTTCTGTTTGAAAATATATTGGAGGCTTTTATGATTTGTATAGATATTGACATGCACGCCATACAAATAATGTCTCCACATTTTCAAGGCATGAACAATCTATGACCAATTCAAGATCATGAGTTGGGTAATTCTTTTCATGTTTTCGCAGTTGTCTCGAAGCATAAGCAATGACTTTTTCATGCTGCATTAGTACACATCCTAGCCCAACACCGGAAGCATCGCAATACACAACATAGCCATCCGGCCCTTCTGGAGCGTTAAGACCGGAGCCGAGGTTAACCTGTCTTTTAACTCTTGGAAGCTACGCTCGCAAGCGTCATTCCACTGAAATTTTGCTGATTTTACGGGTCAACTTCGTCAATGGGGCTGAAATAGACGAAAAGCCCTCACAAATCTTCTATAATAACCGCCAAACCAGAAAACTACGAACTTCTGTAGGCGTCGTAGGCCTTGGCCAAGTCTTCACACCTCTATTTTCTGAGTATCAACTCTAATGCCATCATCTGAAATAACATGACCCAGAAATGTCACAGAATTTAGCCAAAACTCGCACTTCGAAAATTTTGCATACAACTTCCGAGTACGGAGAATTCCAAGAACAATACGTAGATGGTCTGCATGTTCTGATTCTGTGCGAGAATACACTAGAATATCATCAATGAATACTATCACGAACAGATCTAAGAGAGGCCTGAATACATTATTCATTAAGTTCATGAACACTGCCGGAGCATTAGTTAGCCCAAACGACATTACTCGGAATTCATAATGGCCATATCTTGTCCTGAAAGCTGTCTTGGGAATGTCTTCTTCTCTGACTCTCACTTGATGATAACCCGATCTCAGATCTATTTTGGAAAACCACTTGGCACCTTGTAGTTGATCAAATAAATCATCAATTCTTGGAAGAGGATACCTGTTCTTTATCGTCACCTTATTCAACTGTTTATAATCAATACACATTCATAGGGAGCCATCTTTCTTCTTCACAAATAAGACTGGCGCTCCCCACGGTGACGAACTGGGTCTAATGTGTCACACCCTAATTTCCGTTAGGGCGTGATGGGCACCCGACCCTTATTTAGGGCCGAGCGAACCCGCTGACTAACCTAATACTCATAACCTCGCTGGCTCTCAAATCATGGCACAAATATATATACAACAAAAATTTATCGAACAATATGCTTTTCGTTTTTCTCAAATAAAATAAAATCTTGCAATGTATGAAACTTATAACACAACGCATAATAATACATCGGCTTACATAGCCATTTGCATAACCGACATTTAATACCCACAACACTGTCTGCAAAGTCTCTAACACAGAACATGATACTATAACATAATACTTTGACTCGGCGGACTCCGAGAGACAGCGGAGCTCGCCAATCCGCCGGAACATCTTCGCTAATGTCTTCACTCATGCGGTGTACTGCGCGCGGCATGAAACGCGCCCCCGAAGAAAGGGGTCGATGCGGAATATGTCTTGAGTATGTAAAGCATGAAATACAATAAGCGGGATCATACTGAAGTAAAGAGAACAGAAAAATCATAAGACTTGCCTTTTGAAAACATTTGTCATGTATATGCATATATCGGTAAGCAAAATCTTATCATAATCATATCGTCATGTCATTGTACATATATACGTACCGGCCCTCTAGTGAGGGACTCGGTGAGTAAAATCATATCATAATCATGTATGCATGCGTATATACATATATACATACCGTACCCGGCCCTACAGTGAGGGACTTAGTGAAGCGTGTCCCGGCCCCGCTAGCAAGGGACTCGGTATGCCATCCTGGCCGCCATCCCCATCTCATCATATCATCATACATATATATATATATATATATATATAGCGTACCCGGCCCTCTAGTGAGGGACTCGGTGAAAGATGCATTGAGGCATGCACGAGCAGAGTAGTGAGAAACCATACACATAAATCATTTCCAGAGACTCAATGAAGTAATCATAAACGAATCGTCATTTGAAAATCGGGACAATAGTTATATAAAAAAATTTCGGACGGCACTCGGAAACATATCAAATATCATAAGTATATCAAAGTATCGTAGGGACCATAGTCGTATGTCAAATCATTCCGAGCCCGCCTATGGAAATCAAAGTCATTATACGTTACAAAACTTTCTACGAACGTTTCAAAGCAATCCGGTTCTTTTTGCAAAAGTTACGGACATTTCTAGACATAGAACCTTTTAGGAACGAAATTCTTTTATGCAACATTTGAACTCCAAATATACATAAGGCTCAAGGACCATATGAAGAATATTACATCATGAAGCAAATGAGGATCATATACGTATTCGGAACGTAAGAGTGGAGTTACCTCAAACACAAACCATGTCATACCTTAGTTACGTCTAGGACATGCCAAAGAAAGAAGAGGGTAAGCCTTACATACCTTAGCCGCTTCCTAGCTAATCCGAACTTACGTCTCGACTTCTCACGATCTACAATCATGCCATTAGGTATCAACCATTAGCCATAACACTTAAGAATTCAATTCCAAATTAATACTTTATCTACAAAAATTTTGGCAGCACTTCCCCTATAAATTGGACATCCCCGAGAATTCGACTCGGCCAAATCATTATCAACAATACCAACCAACGTAATAACAACATCGATAATCAATTCCAAACACATTCTAACATTAATAACTCCTTTCTACATAATTCGACGACATTCATATATATTCAATTCAACTCCATATATTCAAACTAATATCGACGATCGCATATTCAAATACCAATCCAAACCATTCACACAAGATTCAAGAGCGCTTTACACAATCCGCAAAATATTCAAAATACTTCAAACAATATACTACTCCACCCGAAACTATTCCAATTCAACAAGAACATTACCAACACCTTTCTTTCTTCCACATTCATAAATTATGTCAACAATACATGCGTTTACAACTTCATTTTCATAAATTCAAGAAACCATATCAATGTCACATTATCATCCAATTCAGCCCACACGATTATGACTTCAACTTGGATCATTAAAACTTCATTTTATATCATAGAATTCACATCGACGACAACTAAAATACTAACTAGAATTAATTCGTTCTTTACCATACAAGGTAGGCCATATTCGGCCACCTCCCTAACACCCCAAGTTTCATGATTTTCCATCCATTTCAACATACTACAACAATCAACATGCTAAGTAGAGTTAATCCATTACTTCTACACAACATTGCATGAACTCGGCTACACACACAACTTTCCATGTTCACGGTTCAACATCAACATCTATGTTTTCATGATTTTCATTCATTTCCACATACTACAACATCCACAAACCATTCACAACATATAAAAGAGAAGATTGAACCATACCTTCTTCACTTGTTCTTCACTCGGCTAGCTTGATATTTCGCAAGAATAAGGAACTTGCTTGCTCCAACAATCATCCCATGTTAATAAGGACCTTCCATTTAGTAGGAAAACAAGAAGAAAATATTTTCCCATGATCAATTTTCCAAGAACCAAATCAGCCATGCTTGGCCGAATAGGTCCCTCTCTCTCTTTCTCCATATTTCTTGAACTTTCTTAGGATGAAGAATGATGAAAATGATCCCTTGGTCATCTTTATAATGCATATATTAGCTTCCATGTGGCCATGGCCCACAAGTCATGTGCATGGCCACATGATCAATTTTTCATGAAATTTTTCACTTCCCTTAATTCATTTTTGGTCCCAAATTTTCATGAAATATTAGTTTCCATAATTCCACTTTTAACCCCAAATTTTCCTTAACATTTCCATCCAATGAAATCATAAGCGACTTTTGTCTTAAAACAAAGTCGGAAAAATAGCCTCGTCTTTAACTTGTCGCAACTAACTTAAAATATTCCGACGTACAAAATGCGAGATATAACATAATGAATCCCTTTTCGAGCAAATCTTTCAACTAAGCCTTTAACTCTTTCAATTTTGCCGAAGCCATTCGATAAGGAGGAATAGAGATAGGCTCGGTATTTGGCAACACATCAATGGCGAAGTCAATCTCCCTTACGGAGGAAGGCACGGAAGCTCGTACGGAAATACATCAGGAAACTCATTCACTACCGGAATGTTGAAAAGTTGGCGATGTTGCCTCGGTGTCATAAACTCGGACTAAATGATAAATATAGCCCTTAGCTATCATCTTTCTTGCCTTAAGGTAGGAAATAAACCTACCTCTCGGAGTTGCCGTATTGCCTTTCCATTCAAGCACGGACTCTCCCGGAAAGTGAAATCGCACTAATTTCATTCGGCAATCAACATTAGCGTAGCATGAGGCTAACCAATCCATACCCATTATAATATCAAAGTCTAGCATTTCTAGCTCAACTAAATCGGCTTTGGTTTGGCGATCACATATCACAATTATGCAATCTTTATACACTTGCTTAGCTATCACGGGATCACCAACCGGAGTAGACACCTCAAAGGGCTTAATTGGCTCGGGTTTCACCCCGATACGATTAGCAACATAGGGGGTAATATATGATAACGTGGAACCCGGATCTATCAATGCATACACATCATGAGAAAACACAGTCAATGTACCTGTGACCACATCTGGAGACGACTCAAGATCTTGCCGTCGTGGCGCTAAAGATATAAGTCGGCTGCCGTGTGGCACACACACACACACACACACACACACACACACACACACACACACACACACACACACACACACACACACACACGTAGGACATCGACACCACACACACACACACACACACACACACACACACACACACCGGGGTCCACACACACACACACACACACACACACACACACACACACACCACACACACACACACACACACACACACACACACACACACACACACACACACACACACACACACACACACACACACACACACACACACACACACACACACACACACACACACACACACACACACACACACACACACACACACACACACACACACACACACACACACACACACACACACGAAGAACACACACACACACACACACCACACACACACACACACACACTACACACACACAAAAACACACACAAAATTCGACGGACAAAAAATCGACGGACTGCGTCACTTTGAAAACCGATGGAAAACCGACTCCGTGCGTCGGTTTTGTGTATTTCTAATGTTTTTTTATTTTTTTAATTAAAAAACCGACGGACAACGTCGGTTTTTTCCGCAAAATTTTGAAATTATAAATCCAAGAAAACAAAACCGACGTCCCACGTCGGTTTTATTAAAAAAAAATTAATAATAATTAATATAAAACCGACGGACGACGTCGGTTTTATTTTTAAAAATATTTTAAATAATATGCCATTCAATTTTTTTGTTTTTTAAAATAATAAACAATTTTTTTTTAGGAAACCGACGGACAGGGTCGGTTTCTCTCTTTTTTTTTTAATTTTTGGGTCAAATGCGGTCAAACGTGCGGGAAAAACCGACGGACGTGGTCGGTTTTATCCGTCGGTTTTAAGTCGAGGCAAGTGACACAAGTCGCTTATGGAAAATTGTAAAGTTGGAATAATAAGAAAGGCCTGGGGTAAAATGGTAAATTTGCAAAACGACTCATGGAAATATGGCGAAAGGCTAGGGGCAAATTTGGAACGAAGGAAAATATTTGTCATGAAAAAAGAGGGAATTTGCTAGAAATTTCAAGAAAATGGCCACTTAGGCCGTGGACCCCACTTGCCATGCATGGCCAAATAATTTCAAGCCAAGTTAAGGGGCAATATGGTTGCTTGCTATTGGAAGGGACTATATATATATATAGAGAAAGATGATTAATTCATCTTAATTCCCTAGAGTTTTCAAGAAAAGAAGAACAAGAAAAGAAGGAGAAAAACTCCAAGGGCCATTCGGCCATAGAGGAAATTTCAAGAAAAATTTGCAAAAATTCTTCATAAATCATTTTCTACCAAGTAGAGGGTGCACAACAAGGTGAAGTGGTTGTTGGAACAAGAAAGGTTCAAAATCATACAAGTTGCCAAGAGTTAGGCAAGTGAAGAAGTTGAGGAAAAGGTAAGGTTTAATTCCTCTTTTGTATGTTAGGAGTGTTTATGCATGTTGTGGAGTATGAAAATGGATGAAATTCATGTGTTGGAAGTGTGTGTGTGTGTGTGTGGCTAGGCCGTGTAGGTGTAGTATATGTTATGTTATGTTATGTTGTGTTGTGTTGTGTTGGTTGTTGTAGTGTATGGAAAATATGGAAGTTCATGAAAAGTATGTTTAAGGGGTGGCTTGGCCGAATGCTAGGTTATGGTAAGGTGTGATGAATTGATTTTATTTAGAATGGAAATTGTTGTTATGATAGGTTCTATGGTGTTAAAATAAAGATTTAATGGTTTGGAGGAATGAAAATTGGATTGTTGTGATTGAATTTGAAGAAAGGAAAAAAATGTTGTTGTTGTTTCATAAATTGGAAGATGTGGGTAAGTAGTATGTTGATGGTATTGTTGGAATAGTATGCGAATTATATTGTATTAAATTATATCGAATTGTATGGAAATTGTTGGAATTGTTGAATATTGGATATATAGTTTGAAATGCCCTTGGTTTATGTTTGAATGACCTTAAATTAGTATGTGAATATGAACATATTGATATTGGATTGTAAGTGTAAAGTTGGATTTGGAGTTGTTGAGTTATTTGGAAAATAAGACTATTTGCGCTAGAATGCGTTTTAGTCGATTGTTGATGTTGCTTATATTGTTGTTGGTATTGTTGGTTGTTAGTTTGGCCGGGTTGAATTCCCGGATTGTTGTTGATTGAAATGGGCCAAGTTGAACTTGGTGGAGTGGAGTATTTATAGAGGAGGTCTTTTGCCGAAATTTCGGTAGCCAAGTGTTATTTTAAGAATTCAAGTCTAAAGGCACTAATCATGTTTGGTAAACATGACCAATTTGTAGATTTTGGCGAACTTGGAGCTTGAGTTTGGAGACGTGGATAAAGCGTAAAAGGTATGTGAAGCCTACCTCTCCTTCATTTGGCATGTCCTAGTTAGTATAGGTCAAAATCCGACCCTCGGGAAAAGTCCTACCCCTCGGAAACGACACCTAAACTTATTCACTATTCATTCAGTAGAATTGAACCCAAAACTTGTGCTTTAAAGTAAAGTGATGTTCAAACGTCCGAAACCCTTGGAATTGAAATCGAAATGTCTTGAAACCTTCGTGGATGACCCAATGGGACATAATGACCGTGTTTTCATGTTTGTCACTCGAGTCTCGATATACGTGCATACCGGATTTCCATTACTTGTTTTATTGAAACTTTATAATCCCGTTTTAAGTTTTCTTGTGGTGTTGCTATTCATTGCTAGTCTCGTCTTATAATGCTTGTTCTTTCAAGGTGAGACGAAGTGACCGTGGTTATTCCATAAGGCAATCGGGGGCTACCGACCTTACGTCACCCCGATAGACACATGACTTTCTTTGGGTTCTTATGCATATGCTTATATGATATGTATATGACATGTATATGATATGTATATGAAAATGGGGAATTTTGGGGAATGGATACTGTTGCGCTATAGACGCATTGCCACTGGTCGGTCAGCTGGCGTAATTCCATCCCGGACGCGGGATGCCCGGACGCGGGACACATGTGGGAAGCCGACGTATTTCGGCGACATGACTTGTTATTTTCACATGTATATGATACGAAATGTTTTGAACAAAAGTATGTATAAGTAAGCATGACATCCGCCTGAATGGCACTTACGACTGCATTATCCTTTTATACCGTATATGATCTTGTTCTCACATGTTGTTATTGCTCATATGTTACATGTTTCATTGTATTATTTCCATGGCTTACATACTCGGTACATCGCTCGTACCGACCCCTTTTCTTCGGGGGGTCGCGTCTCATGCCACGCAGTCGACGGAGTTGACGGGATTGACCCCTAGGAGCTTTTCAGCTGCACATCGAGAGGCGCTCCAGTTGTTTCGGAGCTTCTATTTTGGGTACTACCCTTATGTATATATTTGAACTCAGCAAAGTCAGTTACTTGTAATTATATGTATCGTGTTTAGAGGCTCGTAGACAGATATGTACAGTCAGATGTTCATAACCTAGTTGTCTTGTCGCCGTGTGATATGTCGGTACGGTTGATATTGCTACTCGTTTACATGTATGCTATTATCGACGATGTTGTTAAAAAAAAAACAAATGTCAGTGTTCATACGGCCCACTTAGTAATAAGAACAAGACATATGATAGGGGGTGCTCGGTACAAGTATCGGGTGCTCGTCGCGGCCCCTAGTTGGGTCGTGACAGAAGTGGTATCAGAGCGGTCGGTCCTAGGGTTTGTCTACGAGCCGTGTCCAGTAGAGTCCTGTTTATGGGTGTGTAGCGCGCCATACTTATAAACGGGAGGTGCAGGGGCATTTAGGAAATATGACCTTCTTTGCATTCTAAGATCGTGCGATAGAGCTATGTTACCGGTTTCTATATTCTTTCTTAATCCCGCGTTATGGTTTCGCAAATGCCGGTGACGAGGAAAGTTACAGCAGCCCGGAAGGGCAAGAGGGTGGCTGGGAGAAGAGTTGAACAGGAGCCACCAGCGGAAGTAGAGGTGGGCGAGTCCCACAACGAGGCTTCTCCTGCTTCCCCGTGTCGGAGAGCGGGGTAGAGCTCCGAAGACCGCACCGGCAGCCGCGGGCCAGCAGGTAACAGAAGCTATCCAGTTGCTGACCCAGTTAGTCGCCGCACAAGCTCAGCGGCAGGATACGGGCCAAGGGGACAGGGCGGCGAGCGCCAGAGCCCGTGATTTTATCTCCCTAAATCCTCCAGAGTTCTATGGATCGAAACCAGAGGAGGACCCGCAAAGCTTTTTGGATGAAATGTTGAGGACGCTGAAGATAATACATGCTTCGGAGACCGAGTCGCAGAGCCGGCCTCGTACGTATTGCGGGATATAGCGGTTCATTTGGTATAATAATTGGATGTCCTCGAGGGAGCAAATGCGCCTCCCCCGGTCCGGCGAGAGTTCACCGAGGCATTTTCGCGACATTACACCGCCACCGAGGTTCGACGGCCCGAGCTGACATGTTCATGAATCTCAGACAAGGAAATATGAGTGCTCGGGAATATAGCCTCCGATTTGACTCATTAGCCCGGTATGCCCCAGCTATGGTGGCAGATATGGGGGATCGCGTGCACCAGTATGTAAGAGGGCTAGGGCCACATTTGGCCAAAGACTGCTTGACAGCCTCACTCCAGGACGGGATGACTATTGCACGCATTCAGGCCCACGCCCAAAACCTGGAGGAACAGTACCAGCAACGGAGGAACGAGCGTGATTCGGATAGGGGCCCCAGAAAAAGAGCTAGATCATTTGGGGCCAGAAGTGAGTATAGAGGGGGAGGCACCGCGGCATTCCGTGTATCCGAACCGGATCGAGTGCCCGAGCATCGTGTCCCAAAGATAGAGCGAGTCAAACAGGACAGGCCACCCCCACCGCGCGGTGCACTCGATGTGGCAAGCTACATTCTCGGGCGGCTACCTTGACACGGTGCTTGTTTTGTCCGTGGTCGACCGACCACTTGATGCGTGATCGCCCACGGAGGACCGGAGAGATCGGACTCGCCCCGCCGGATCCGCTATCGGTTCGTCGTCGACCGTGCGCCCTCCCGGACAGACGTCCCAGGCCCTAGCCGGTCGTGGTCGAGGCAGAGGGGGAACACCCAGTACAGGCGGTCCCCAGAACCGCATATTTGCACTTACGAGACAGCAGGATCCTGAGCCCTCCCAGGACGCAGCTACAGGTACCCTATTGGCATCCCTTTATAAAGTACATATGTGATCGATCTAGACTCTATACCGTCATGTGTCATTCTTTATATTGCTGATGAAAATCCGAAAATCCTGAACGAAAGGTAGTTATACGTATAGACAAGAAGTGAGTATTAAGGGCCGAGAAGGCTAAAATGGTAATTAAGAGAAAAATACGTTCCGAAGGCGTGTCGAAAGTTACTAGTACTCTAACCTGCCCTGGATTACGTGACAAAGCCGTGCGGGAGAGTGGATGCGAATATGTTAGCGTTAAGATACCGAATACGATAACGTTTCGGGGTTAAGCGTCTTTGGAATGGGAGCAATTCCATGATGGGTGACCCCCACGGGAAGTATCCCAAAAATTTCATAAGTATAGAGATAGAGGACAAATGTGAAGTTAAGGTAGCCTAGATGGTATTAGAGTATATGGGATGACTGGAGACGTAATAGAGGTTACGTAGACCGAGTTAGACTGGGCCGGTGAAAAGGGAACAAGTATAGTACAGCCCTAGAATCAGGGTACGTTTAAATAGTGGTTGGGAATGTTGTGAATAAGAGGATAACAAGAAAGTATAAGTCAACCAAGTATCCGAACGGGCGTGTTAGGTAATTGTGTACGACAACCATAAAGGAAACCTCCCCGAGATGTAGTAACCCCTATAAGGCCGTTCAACATTCGAGGACGAATGTTCTAAAGGGGGGGAGGATGTTACATCCCGTATTTTGTACCCTCGGGTAAGTCGAGGCAAGTGACACAAGTCGCCTATGGAAAATTGTAAAGTTGGAATAATAAGAAAGGCCAGGGGTAAAATGGTAAATTTGCAAAACGACTCATGGAAATATGGCGAAAGGCTAGGGGCAAATTTGGAACGAAGGAAAATATTTGTCATGAAAAAAGAGGGAATTTGCTAGAAATTTCAAGAAAATGGCCACTTAGGCCGTGGACCCCACTTGCCATGCATGGCCAAATAATTTCAAGCCAAGTTAAGGGGCAATATGGTTGCTTGCTATTGGAAGGGACTATATATATATATAGAGAAAGATGATTAATTCATCTTAATTCCCTAGAGTTTTCAAGAAAAGAAGAACAAGAAAAGAAGGAGAAAAACTCCAAGGGCCATTCGGCCATAGAGGAAATTTCCAAGAAAAATTTGCAAAAATTCTTCATAAATCATTTTCTACCAAGTAGAGGGTGCACAACAAGGTGAAGTGGTTGTTGGAACAAGAAAGGTTCAAAATCATACAAGTTGCCAAGAGTTAGGCAAGTGAAGAAGTTGAGGAAAAGGTAAGGTTTAATTCCTCTTTTGTATGTTAGGAGTGTTTATGCATGTTGTGGAGTATGAAAATGGATGAAATTCATGTGTTGGAAGTGTGTGTGTGTGTGTGTGGCTAGGCCGTGTAGGTGTAGTATATGTTATGTTATGTTATGTTGTGTTGTGTTGTGTTGGTTGTTGTAGTGTATGGAAAATATGGAAGTTCATGAAAAGTATGTTTAAGGGGTGGCTTGGCCGAATGCTAGGTTATGGTAAGGTGTGATGAATTGATTTTATTTAGAATGGAAATTGTTGTTATGATAGGTTCTATGGTGTTAAAATAAAGATTTAATGGTTTGGAGGAATGAAAATTGGATTGTTGTGATTGAATTTGAAGAAAGGAAAAAAATGTTGTTGTTGTTTCATAAATTGGAAGATGTGGGTAAGTAGTATGTTGATGGTATTGTTGGAATAGTATGCGAATTATATTGTATTAAATTATATCGAATTGTATGGAAATTGTTGGAATTGTTGAATATTGGATATATAGTTTGAAATGCCCTTGGTTTATGTTTGAATGACCTTAAATTAGTATGTGAATATGAACATATTGATATTGGATTGTAAGTGTAAAGTTGGATTTGGAGTTGTTGAGTTATTTGGAAAATAAGACTATTTGCGCTAGAATGCGTTTTAGTCGATTGTTGATGTTGCTTATATTGTTGTTGGTATTGTTGGTTGTTAGTTTGGCCGGGTTGAATTCCCGGATTGTTGTTGATTGAAATGGGCCAAGTTGAACTTGGTGGAGTGGAGTATTTATAGAGGAGGTGCTTGCCGAAATTTCGGTAGCCAAGTGTTATTTTAAGAATTCAAGTCTAAAGGCACTAATCATGTTTGGTAAACATGACCAATTTGTAGATTTTGGCGAACTTGGAGCTTGAGTTTGGAGACGTGGATAAAGCGTAAAAGGTATGTGAAGCCTACCTCTCCTTCATTTGGCATGTCCTAGTTAGTATAGGTCAAAATCCGACCCTCGGGAAAAGTCCTACCCCTCGGAAACGACACCTAAACTTATTCACTATTCATTCAGTAGAATTGAACCCAAAACTTGTGCTTTAAAGTAAAATGATGTTCAAACGTCCGAAACCCTTGGAATTGAAATCGAAATGTCTTGAAACCTTCGTGGATGACCCAATGGGACATAATGACCGTGTTTTCATGTTTGTCACTCGAGTCTCGATATACGTGCATACCGGATTTCCATTACTTGTTTTATTGAAACTTTATAATCCTGTTTTAAGTTTTCTTGTGGTGTTGCTATTCATTGCTAGTCTCGTCTTATAATGCTTGTTCTTTCAAGGTGAGACGAAGTGACCGTGGTTATTCCATAAGGTAATCGGGGCTACCGACCTTACGTCACCCCGATAGACACATGACTTTCTTTGGGTTCTTATGCATGTCGCTTATATGATATGTATATGACATGTATATGATATGTATATGAAAATGGGGAATTTTGGGGAATGGATACCCGTTGCGCTATAGACGCATTGCCACCTGGTCAGCTGGCGTAATTCCATCCCGGACGCGGGACACATGTGGGAAGCCGACGTATTTCGGCGACATGACTTGTTATTTTCACATGTATATGATACGAAATGTTTTGAACAAAAGTATGTATAAGTAAGCATGACATCCGCCTGAATGGCACTTACAGTGCTGCATTATCCTTTTATCTAGTCATATGATCTCTGTTCTCACATGTTGTTACTGCTCATATGTTACATGTTTCATTGTATT
The DNA here is from genome assembly GCF_029784015.1 of Lycium ferocissimum. NCBI lineage: Eukaryota > Viridiplantae > Streptophyta > Magnoliopsida > Solanales > Solanaceae > Lycium > Lycium ferocissimum. The sequence continues at coordinate 38,331,409 of NC_081347.1, read as the reverse complement.
ATTTCCATGGCTTACATACTCGGTACACTGCTCGTACTGACCCCTTTTCTTCGGGGGCTGCGTCTCATGCCACGCAGGTCGACAGGTTGACGGGATTGACCCCTAGGAGCTTTTCAGCTGCACATCGAGAGGCGCTCCAGTTGTTTCGGAGCTTCTATTTTGGGTACTACCCTTATGTATATATTTGAACTCAGCAAAGTCAGTTACTTGTAATTATATGTATCGTGTTTAGAGGCTCGTAGACAGATATGTACAGTCGGATGTTTCACCCTAGTTGTCTTTGTCGCCGTATGATATGTCGACGGTTGATATTGCTACTCGTCTACATGTATGCTATTATCGACGATGTTGTTAAGAAAAAAAATGTCGTGTTCATACGGCCCACTTAGTAATAAGAACAAGACATATGATAAGTTAGAATCCATAAGTTATTAAGTTAGAATTGTTATTGAGAATTCAAAGTTAGAATTGGTTGAGATTGTGTTTTTCAAAGTTAGAATTGTTAAGTTATAGTATTTCTATAACCTCAATACTAAAATGTGATTTTATTTCTCTAGATTTACTTTTCAATTTTTAATTGATTGGAATTGTGCTTTTTAAAGTTAGAATTATTAAGTTATGTTAGAATTATTAAGTTATAATATTTCTATAACCTCAAAACTAATATGTAGACTTTATTTGACTAGATTTACTTTTAATTTTTAGAATTAAAGTTAGAATCCATAAGTTATTAAGTTAGAATTGTTATTGAGAATTCAAAGTTAGAATTGGTTGAGATTGTGTTTTTCAAAGTTAGAATTGTTAAGTTATAGTATTTCTATAACCTCAATACTAAAATGTAGATTTTATTTCTCTAGATTTACTTTTCAATTTTCTTTAATTGATTGGAATTGTGCTTTTTAAAGTTAGAATTATTAAGTTATGTTAGAATTATTAAGTTATAATATTTCTATAACCTCAAAACTAATATGTAGACTTTATTTGACTAGATTTACTTTTTAATTTTTAGAATTAAAGTTAGAATCCATAAGTTATTAAGTTAGAATTGTTATTGAGAATTCAAAGTTAGAATTGGTTGAGATTGTGCTTTTCAAAGTTAGAATTGTTAAGTTATAGTATTTTTATAACCTCAATACTAAAATGTAGATTTTATTTCTCTAGATTTACTTTTTAATTTTTAGAATTGGTTGGAATTGTGCTTTTCAAAGTTAGAATTATTAAGTTATGTTAGAATTATTAAGTTATAATATTTCTATAACCTCAAAACTAAAATGTAGATTTTATTTGACTAGATTTACTTTTTAATTTTTAGAATTAAAGTTAGAATCCATAAGTTATTAAAGTTAGAATTGTTATTGAGAATTCAAAGTTAGAATTGGTTGGGATTGTGTTTTTCAAAGTTAGAATTGTTAAGTTATAGTATTTCTATAACCTCAATACTAAAATGTAGATTTTATTTCTCTAAATTTACTTTTCAATTTTTAGAATTGATTGGAATTGTGCTTTTCAAAGTTAGAATTAGTAAGTTATGTTAGAATTATTAAGTTATAATATTTTTATAACCTCAAAACTAAAATGTAGACTTTATTTGACTAGATTTACTTTTCAATTTTTAGAATTAAAGTTAGAATCCATAAGTTATTAAAGTTAGAATTGTTATTGAGAATTCAAAGTTAGATTTGGTTGGAATTGTGTTTTTCAAAGTTAGAATTGTCAAGTTATAGTATTTCTATAACCTCAATACTAAAATGTAGATTTTATTTCTCTAGATTTACTTTTCAATTTTTAGAATTGGTTGGAATTGTGCTTTTCAAAGTTAGAATTATTAAGTTATGTTAGAATTATTAAGTTAAAACTAGTTAATGGTACTTTTGGTTGGACATTTAAATATTTCGAACTTTGAAGGTCTATTTAGATCGTATTTGATGTGTTTAGATAGTGTTTGATGTGTTTTACTATTACTTAGGGTGATTTTATGTGTTGTAGCTCTTTTAGAATTGATTTGAAGCATTTTAATGCTAGTTTTGAGAAATTTTGGTCGATTGCAGCGGTGTGGTCACAGAAAATGCAGAATTGAATCTTCGGAAATTTTAAAAACCGACGCGATCCGTCGGTTTTCTGGAAATTAATTTTGGAAATTTTCCAGAAAATCGACTCAGTCCGTCGGTTTTCTGGAAAATAATTCTCAAATTTTATAAAAAAAACCGACGTACTGTGTCGATTTTGTATTTAAAATAAAAAACCGACGTCGTGCGTCGGTTTTTCCATAAAATATTTTTTTTTATATATAACATAATAAATCAGAAATTAAAAAAAACCGACTACGTCCCTCGATTTTTTTAATTTTTTTTTAATTATTGTATAAAATCGACGGACCACGTAACCGACGCGGTCCGTCGGAAAACCGACGTGGTCCGTCGGTTTTCAAAAAGCGAGGCTATGTAAACCGACGGACCGTAAAGGGTCGGTTTCCCGTCGATTTCATTGAAAAAACCGACGCAGTCCGTCGGTTTTCGTCGTCGGTTTTTCCCATTTTTTTAGTAGTGGTCCTAGCTCTGCCGATCATCGACGGGCAATCTCTCATCATATGCCCCACCTGACCACAAGCATAACAAGCGTCTGAACCCTGGCGGCACTGTCCAGAATGTAACCTACCGCACTGGCTGCATCGCGGTACTGGAGGTCTCCTCTGACTGTAATCTCCCCCAAACTGAGAACCTGGGCCCCTCGAACTCTGGCCCTGTCCTGAACGGAAAGAGCGATCAGATCCTCTGCCTGTAAACCGAGGAGGTGCACTCGTCACTGACTAGCCTGAGTGCCTAGAATATGTTGGCCTCGATCCCCCTCTATAATCACTGCCTGTACCCATAGATCTAGCCCTTTTGCTTTGCCCTCTATTAACATCACGATCACCCCTCTGCGGAAGTTGTTATCCCTCAAGATTTTGGGCATGGGCTTGAATGCGGGAAATGTCCATCCCGTCTTGCAATGAAGCCGTCAAGCAATCCTTAAATAAATGCGGCCCTAAGCCACTCACGAATCTGTGCACCCGATCTCCCATATCGGCCACCATAGTAGGAGCATATCTAGCCAAAGAATTAAATTGAAGGCTATACTCCCGGGTGCTCATGTTGCTTTGCTTCAAATTCAAGAATCTATCCGCTCTAGCTCGGCGGACCTCGGGCGGCAAATAATGACGAAGGAAAGCATCAACAAATTCTTGCCACACGGGAGAAGGCGCATTCTCTTGTCTCGACGCTATCTAATTATTGTACCATAGAACCGCCACATCTCGGAGTCTATATAATGCCAACTCCATTGATTCGGTCTCGGAAGAATGAATAATCCGCAATGTTCTTAGCATTTCATCAATAAAACCTTGTGGGTCTTCATCCGGTTTTGACCCAAAGAATTCTGGAGGATTTAGACTCATGAAGTCACGGGCTCTAGTACTAGCTGAACGATCACTTGGGCCTGCATTTTGCCTTTGTGACTGAGCGGCAACCAACTGTGTCAATAAATTAATAGCCTCGGTCACTTGTTGACCCGATGTAGCCGGTGGAGGAACTGGAGGCATAGGAGCTGGAGCAGAAGCCCCTTCTTGCTCTTCCGTGAGAGGCGGAGTAGTGGAGGCATTAGATGGAGCCTCATTATGTGACTCGTCCTCATCTACATTCATAGGCGGCTCTCTTTCTGCCCGCCTCTTTGTCGTAGTCTTGCCCCTCGGAGCGGCTTTAGCTTTTTCTTTTGGCGGCATTCTGAAATCACAACATACTCATTAGGGAGGATTAAACCTTATACTCGGCTTTATCGCACGATTTCATGAGAAGAAGAATGGTCATTTTTCCTAAATGCCCTGTAGCCTCCTGTTTATTAGCGTGGTGTGCAACACACTATAACTAGGACTGAACTGCTCTGATACCACTTCTGTCATGACCCGAACTACGGGCCATGACGGGTATCCGGGGCTACCCACCGAACACCACTCATCTTTCGCTACTTATCCGCTCTTATTCATCCGTATGCTCATAATCGTAGAAATATATCATCATTTGAAACATAATTACTTTTATCAACATAAGCCCTCTGACTATCAAAATAATATATACATGCATATACATACAGACCATGGGACCATACTACCCACATTGCGTATCTACGAGCCTCTATTGGAATACTAGACATATGGACGGGACAGGACCCCGTCCTGCCCAATCATGACTATATACATATATGTACCAAAAGAATGATCAATGACACCTCCGAAAAATGGAGTGCTCTCTAATCAGCTGCTAGCTCCTATGAGTCGGATCACCTCCTTTGTCTACTGTGGGCATGAACACAGCGTCCGAAGAAAAGGACGTCAGTACGAATATTGTACTGAGTATGTAAGGCATAAATAATAATAAATATCAATGAAATAAGGAGGCATCAATAAGGAGCAATATATAACTGACTGACTCATAAAGGAAGTAATGCATGCTGACTTACTTTCATACTCATCATCATATCATATGCGCATAAATGTATAAGCGTATAACTGCCCGACCATATAGGTGCGGTGTGGTAGTCAATAGCATTAGCAATAGCATTAGCACTAGCTTTGCGTCCGGGCCCCGCGTCCGGGGTATCATCTCATGCCTCCCACTAGTGGTGTACGCCGTACCATTTGGCCAGGTGTATAGTGCCCGGCCTTGGCGGTATCGCCCGCCAACTAGGCGCGGTGTAATCTCATCATGTGCTCATCATCTCATGCTTATCATAGTATACTTATCGTACATGCTTATCATAATATGCGTTTCATAACATACTTATAGAAATACATGCATAGAGACTCATAGATAATCATACTCTATCGGGGTAACGTAAGGTCGTGGACCCCCGATGTCATTATAAGCATTCATAAGTATTGTGCCTCACCTTGAAGGAACGAGCATAAGGTGAGTGTATGTAATGATCAACATCAATGAACTATGGATAGCTTCATTAGCTTAATAGGAGCATCGTATCATAGACTATATCATCTCTAGACTTAGCTTGTCATTAACATTATCATAATCATAACATATCTCTTATCTCGTATGACTATTCATGAACAAGGGCTCATCGTCTTCTGGAAAAAGGAACATTCATAAGAAAGAGGAAATCATGCCATAAGACTCATGCCTTAGAAAGGAAGGACTAGCCTCACATACCTTTGTTGTTTAACTATTATATCGCTTGCTCGTTCTCCCTTAATGCACTTGTTTATACCTTCAAGGGAATTCGTATCAACATTAGCTATATCATCGTGAAAGCATACTTACTAAAGCTATAGAAATTTGGGTAGCATTTCCTTTGTTTATACTACTTTCCGCCATATTCCATATCAATTCCCAACATTCATAACAACCATCACAATATCACTAACAACAATCGTCATTCATTTATGTGATTCGCATTTCTCAATTTCACTTCAATCCTCCATATTCATGACTAAAGTTCACTTTCACATTCTTTCGTATCCAATGCTTATTTCATGTTCTAATTATCATTTATAACACATCCATAACGTCAACATATTCATTTCCATGATTCAATCCAACTACTATTCAATAATGACACTATCTACACATTTGATGACGCATTTGTTGTACTCTTCTACAATCCATGTTTTTCAACTTATAAATACTTCAAATAGCATGAATAGGTCATGAAACTTACCTTAAATAATAGAGGAACAAGCTTGGAATGGTGATTCACCCTTAGCACCAAAACCCTATTTTATCTCTCTTGGGATTTTCTTGATTTGTATGACTTTGATGAAGTTTCTTTCACTTGATTCACCCTAATTCTTGATATTGATCTTTGATTTCTATTGTTTTCTCATGGATGAAATGTTTGGAACTCTCTAGAGGTTTCTTGAATGGTGGAGGTGAGGAATGAAATGAAATGAAATGAAAAAGGGTCCCTTATATAAAATTGAGTTCAGTCCCGATCAGTTTATACGGACCAACATACGGTCTTATACGGTCCGTATGTCTGGCCGTAGATCTGGTCCAGTGAAGTACGCTCTACTGGATCGAATCTACGGTTGGACATACGGTCCATACATTTTATACGGCCGCATGTCTGGCCGTAGGTTGTCCAGTTCTTCCGAGAATCGTTTCGTCGACTCGTTTGATCTCCGATCCTTATGGAACCTTCTTAACACTTGTCCCTTACTTCAATACCATTCTAAGGGACGTTATAACTCTTCCTCAAAGGGTCATTAAGACATCGTTAACTTGATACTCGTGATTCTTATCCGTTACACTCGACTTGCGACTCTCTTCCCTTAACCACTTTCTTTCCTTAACTCGAATGTCTTTGGAAATCTTAATTAGGATCTTCACATTTTATTTCTCACTTGTCCAAACCTCGTATATATCATACCCCTCGCTTATCTATTCATTGTACGCTAACGGGAAATTTTCCGAGGTGTAACAATGTTAAAATAAAAAAGAAATTAAAATAATAGAAATACAAAATAAATTAAAAAGAAAAGAAATTAAAATAAAAAGAAAAGAAAGTAAAAGGTAACCCTGTAATTACATGGTGTAATTACACCCAATTCTCAACCCCCTTGAGAATTCCAGAGTGTAATTACCCCTCCCAATTACACGTATTACATGCTGACCATGTAAGTACTTAGCCTAACAACATGTCAAATTGTGTAATTACACACAATTACACTCAATTCTAATTACATTGATGGCTTTCCAAATAAGCCAAAGTTTTCCTTACTTTTTTCAAATTTCGTGTTAAATCAAATCAAACAAATATTAAAAGAGAGAGTAAAAAGAATTTTAACTTCTTAATAAGAGTGAGTCCAAGGTATGAGGAAGGGAAATTCCGTAAATATCACGTGTTTTACGGGAAATTTGGTAATCCCGTGTTAAGGAAATGTGTATGACAAATTTAGATAGCACGTGTGTTGCTTTACATTGATATCGCTGTTCGCCGTTCTTATCACTTCCGCTTCTGCTATTCCTATTTCAAATTTTCTCAAATTTCTTTACTGTTTATGGTCTTCACTTTTTGAAGTGCAAGCTTATTATTTTGGTGAGTTTCGTGCAATCTTTCTTTATTTTTTGCACTACCTATTAGTAAAATCAGGATTTGGTTTTATTATTTTTTCTATTTGAATTTGATGTGAACTCCCTGATTTAGTGAGTTATTTGTGCAATTTTTCTTTGTTTAGTGCATTTATTTTGCTTTCTGGTGAATTCTTTTCCCACTACTTTCCTTTTCTGCTCAATTTTGTTTCAATCTTCTGGTTTATCTACTTAGTTCCTCTTCTTTGGTTTTCTTTTTGAATTTCTCTTCTTACATTAAAGTTTCCTCACTACAAAGCAGTAGGAAAATTGATAAATTACTAAGTATTGTGATCCTCTTCGACATCAAAGGTTGCATGCATGTTCTTTGCGAAAAGCTATTTGATGAAAGCTAAGGGGAAAGGAAAAGGTAGTTCAAAAGAGAATGTAAGCGTCCATTAACAGCTACAACACTGGCCACATGAACATAAAATTCTCATCTGGAACAGAATATTAATGGAAAGGGAAGAAATTTTATGTAACCAATGTGTATGATGAAATTCCCTGATGAAAATGCCATAAAATGCTTCAAAATGTGTAGAAGTCGATTCTAGAACTTAAATGTTACATCTCGCCCTTCGAGAAACTAAGTACGTTACGTATTCCTCGACGTAAGCCCGGAGAGGCCATGGAACTCTCAAGAGGTCAAGGAATACTTTTAACAAGTGTTAAACATGTATCCAAAGGCTCCAGGATCAAGCGACTTGAAGAAACTAAGTTTGTCGAAACTTGGGGAAGATTTGGCAAAATTCTGGACAAAACTTTTAGTCCAATTTTGGGGAGGTATATCTCTTAGTATATAAGGAGTTATGGAACGCATAACCTATGAAAATTGATGTTCGGAGAGTCTTCTTTCCAATGCAATTAACAGATCGCAAATCCGAGATGTATGGTAAAAGATACGGCTCGTACAAAATTGTATGATTTCTCTTGTAATTCGACGGTTGCACATTGGCGAACCGTCGACATGTTGACGGTCCGTCGATGTGCACATCGAGTTGAGCCACTGCCCACCGTCTTTCACAAGTATAAATAGCCCCTCCCTTATTATTTTCATCATATTTTCAAGGTCTGGAAGCTTCACCATAGATACATATATTCTCCCAAAGTTTCTACATCAATCTTTACGATACTTGTTGAAATCTAGCGTCAATTAAGGTCGGGAAGTGCATATAACTTTGTCGGCTTCAATTCCATCTTGGTATCGCTGAAAATTAAATAGGGAAAAATTAGATAGTTGCATTCTTAAATCTGCCGAAATTTCGGCAGCACCTCCCCTGTTTATATCCCTAGCCTGAAATCACAGTTACCAACAACCAACAACAACAACAACGACACCAACAACAACATCATCACTAGCATCAACATACTCCATAAGACATCTCATGTGATGTTCATCCAATTTTTCAACCAACTACTCCATTATACGGCTATTTAATCGCTCTTTTTCCGCAAGTAAACCTAAAACAATATCAATAGGGAGGGATTCATACCTTATTCTTACTAGGACAGCAATATCTTCGTGTTCGCCTAGAATCCAAACCGAATCCACTGCAAAACAAGACTACAATCACAACCCCGTGCTATCCGGACCTAAACTAATATTCCGCCACTTGAAAATTGCTCACTTTTTGATACCCTCACTCCCTCTTTTGATTTCTGATTTTTTTTTTTGGACAAAATCTAGTGAAAAAAGAGGTTTTTACCCTTTATATAGGGGGTCAAATTCGGGTCGGGTCACTGTAGCAGTACTGTAGCAAGTCGGTTACTGTAGTAGTTACTGTAGTACACGTTTCTGCTCTATTAGCCGAATTTGTAACGTCCATGATTCTCTACTCCGATGTCCTATCGATGAGCGGTTTATTGCGTTGGAAACTAGACTCGACGAACTTCATTTTAGGCTTTTGTTTCACTTCAAAACACTTCATATGTTAAGAGATATTCTTCCCTCAATTTGGACCAAAATTTTCACACGAAACTTTACCCATCCTTCCTCTAATGTCGTACTACTCCATTTCTTCCACTCATTTCCTTATAAAACCTTCCGGTATACCTTATATACATCCTTCGCTCATTAAATATACTTAATAATGCTTGCTCCTTACATTCCAAAGTGATTTTGCTTAACCATAACTCAACGTACTTATGTTTCAAATTTGATAAGTGCTCTTCGAAGATACGGGGTGTAACAATGAGCCTCTAAGAGTCAGCGTACAAAAGCATTACGGTCAGGACAGGGCCCCGATGTACCCATAGCATGTGAACATATAGCATGATAACATAAGTATACCGAAAGATAGCAAGTCCAGAGTAGTGGCACTTGCTGACACCCGCTGAAGATGGAAGTCCTACTGTGGCTACTCTCAAGTAAATATGTCAGGACTTGCAGCACGAAATGCAGCGTCCCATAGAATGGGACGTCAGTACGGATAAAAGTGCTGAGTATATAAGGCAAGAATACAACAACATAATCAAGATACAAGTGTAAGTGGATAGAAGCAACTTGAAACTCCAAGGACATGTGACATGCATGCATGAGTTTTGAAAATCATATGCATATATCATCATAACGTACTCGACCTTTTTAGGACTCGATGTGAAGCGTACCCGGCCACAATAGGACTAGGTGTGAAACGTACCCGGCCACAATGGGACTCGGTGTGAAACGTGCCCGGCCACAATGGGACTCGGTGTGAAACGTAATCTGCCACAATGGGACTCGGTGTGAAACGTAATCTGCCACAATGGGACTCGGTGTGAAACGTACCCGGTCACAATGGGACTCGGTATGAATACCCAACTGATCAGTGGTTGCACAATAGGTATCGCACCCGACCGACTATAGCGCAGCTCGGTGTAGTAAAATAATGTATAATATATATATATATATATATAAAATGCATGAAGGACTCATAAAAGTAACACATGGGCCTTTCGGAGTGACGTACGGTCGATAACCTCCAAATAACATTATGAAAATCAAATCAACATCAAGAACCTTTTAATGAGGCCAAACAATTGAGACAAGAGTCTACTAACATAGCTAGGACATTATAAATGAAGTATAAGACATTAGAATATAGTAAATTTGTTATGGAACGTTCATAGTCAAGTTCTAGTTGGATTCGTGCCAAACGAAGAGGAAAATAAACACCTTACATACCTTAATTCGCCGAGCCGCTACTTAAAACAATTTCTTATTCCGAAGCCCGCTCGTCCCTTGCCCCTCAATGGACCTAGTTGACTCTTAGTACCAATTTGGATCCAAGGTTTCCACCGTACCACAGCGATACCAAGATGGAATTGAAGCCTACGACGTTATACGCACTTCCCGAGCTTAATTGACGCTAGATTTCAACAAGTATCATAAAGATTGAAGTAGAAACTTTGGGAGAATATATGTATCTATGGTGAAGCTTCCAGACCTTGAAAATATGATGAAAATAACAAGAGAAGGGCTATTTATACTTGTGAAAGTCTGTGGTCACTGCCTAAACTCGACGTGCACATCGATGGAGCGACAACATGTTGACGGTTCGCCAATGTGCAACTGTCTAATTACAAGAGAAATCGTACAATTTTTACGAGCCGTATCTTCTACCGTATATCTCGGATTTGAGATCTGTCAATTGCATTGGAAAGAAGACTCTCTGAACTTCAATTTTCATAGGTTATGCGTTCCATAACTCCTTATATACTAAGAGATATACCTCCCCAAAGTTGGACTAAAATTTCTGTCCCGAATTTTTCCAAATCTTCCCCAAGTTTTGACAAACTTAGTTTCTTCGAGTCGCTTGATCCCGGAGCCTTTGGGCACATGTTTAACACTTGTTAAAAGTATTCCTTGACCTCTTGAGAGTTCCATGGCCTTTCCGGGCTTACGTCAAGGAATACGTAACATACTTAGTTTCTCGAAGGGCGAGATGTAACATTAAAGCCATAAAACATTGCCACAAACAGATTGATCTTATTCAGTGATGTACATATAGAATATTTGAAAGGTTCAAGGGACCTACAAGTGTATCAATATGTACCTTAATTATGACAATTCAGTCACAAGGTGTACTGGTTCACTTTTTGTTATCCAAATTTACTAAAAAATTGTTATTTGAAGGCCAAATGTTGCATCATTCTTATCTCAATAAGAGAGTTGGGCAGTACAAGCCTCATATTTTTTGTCCCTTGCCCCATATACTTCTTCCCGCTGGTTTTTGTCTTCTTTCTCCAATCTTTCATGGCCTTTATGATAGTAAGGCTTAGACTTCGGGAGAAAAGACCACCACTTTAAAATTTCAACTATTTTGAGAAACTGAAGACAAAAAAAAGGAAGAACAATGCTCTACAAGAATGCTCAAAGAACTCTATTGTTCAACTGTCTTCACATAACAACAAACACAACACATCCTCATAGTTGATTATGTCTTACTGGCTATTATAACTTTTTTAAATGGATTGGCGATTACAATTTTCCAGATGATGGTTCTTTTTGGGTATCAACTATTTCTTGATCATTTGAGATATTTTTTGGAATGTGGGAAGATTCCAATGACCAAATTGATGATGCTGTTGCAGCAACAGTAAGAGTTATGTTTGTTGCTGGAGCTTTTCAGTACCCTCCGAGTTATAGGTCATTGTTGGATACTATTAGCTTATATTGCCTTCTATGTTGACATAATTCATCAATTTATTTGTCTTGGATTTTGAAATCAAATTAGCTCTCTATAGGTTTTTATTTATTTATTTATTTTATCTACCATTTGAAATATTCTGCTTTTAGTTCCAACAAAGTGAACATCTACTTTGCTTTGCAATTAGAATGCTCAACTTGGGATGGACTTGAGCTTATATTCAAGTATAAACAAATCATAAAATTGAACTTACTATCTCTAACCTTATCTATACAGTATCCTTTCGAGAACGCAACAAAAGTTTCAATCTTCTGGACTAGGTAGGCATTTAAAGGTTCAATGTTTGCTCTTATATGCTTCCCTTCTTTTTGTTGCTTATATTGTTCTTGTGCAGGTCGTGATTCCACAATCTTGGATTCTTTGTAGCATTAATTGTATTGCAAAAATCTGAAGGTTAGCTTATACAGTTGAATACTATGTAAAGGCTGGTCAAAGAAGAAGTTAATGGTAAGCTTGTTCTTAGGATGCTCTAGATTCTTTCAGAACTAAATCTGTCAATGTATTTCTAGAAAAGTATCCACGTGGAAAAAAAAAATCTCGACGTTACTTATCATCATTAAATGGCATCACTTCTAACGCAAGTAAGAGTAGAATGAAAAATGTTAACTGTATTTATATGAACCTTAAGCAGATATTTAATCTGCAGTTAGCATAAATGAAACATAGACTCTTGGAAAAAGTATAAATAATGCCCAAAAGAACTTTAAACTACTAGAAAATGTTGAGTGCTTGTTTTTTGTGAAAAGTACCGAAATCCTTCTCTGTTGTGTGATAAGATTCTGTGCAAGTGGAATTGCAAGATACATCAAAGAATGTTCCTTGGTTGAATCATTAGTTCTTACCTTATGTTTGATTCTATGAACTCTTTTCAATAATTTACCTTGATGTCAGTGCATCAATTCCCGCCATTCTTTTTTTTCTTTTTTCAGAGTGAAATTATGCCATTAAGATTGGAATAGAGAGGTGAGAACTTATCCAGTCAGCCGCTGAAAATTTTTTCTTGCTAGAAGAGGCTAGCCTAAATATGAAGACTTGATGCAGGAAACCAAATGGTTCTTGCCAGGGGCGGATCTATTTGGGGGCCAGGGTGTTCACCCGAATACCCTCGGTAAAAAATTACAGTGTATATATATATGGTAAATTTTTGTGTTTATGTGCATATATTAACTTTTGAACGCCCTCGGCAAAAAATGACAGTGTATATTTAGCTTCTTTTTTTTCCCCGAACACCCTGAATGAAAATCCTGAATCCGCCACTGGTTCTTGCAGTACTTCCAAACACATGGATTTTTATACTTCCTTCTCTATAGACATTAATCATGTGATAATGAAAGTTTAGAGGATTTAGATGTAGGATTGCTTTGTGATTCTTAAAATATATGATTTCAGAGAGTTGCCAACTTTTTCACTATAAGCACTAGGGAATTTTTTTTTGCAAAAGTGCAATATCAAGGTAAAAATAGTTTTTCCATTCATTACGAAATTGTTAATAGTTGCTCCACATTTCCCTTGGAATTCTGTTGTGCGGGAGTTGTTATGGTAATATATTATCATAAACTTTGAGGGTGATAGCTGGTCGTGACTTTAAATTTTCAAAAATGTTGATATGTTTTGAAGTTTTCAGTTTCCTTGTTCTTCGATGGCATGCATTCTTGGTGTTGAGCCTTTATTGTGATCTGTAGCTGTCTTTGACAATCCTTTTCAAAGATAATGCATGGTTTATCTTCAAGTAATACAAATAATGTCAGGCTTACAAGATAGGATGGCTTCCAGTAATGACAGACTGGAGAGGAGCTTCGAGATAGTCAAACAACTGGCTCTTCTAAGCAAGAGGCAGGTCATGAAGCAGTGGAATTTAGCTTTCCTGTATAGGCTGTGACTGCACAGACACCCAATTAAGTTTCATAGTATTTGTAAGAGAAGGGGCACGTATCATCCAATGTTAAGCTTCTGTTGCGAAGTAGGAGATGCCAACTTTACTGGTGTGAACACTATTCTTGATGTTCCTAGCTACTTGAAGAGCTGGTGCTTCACATTGATATGATTTTATGTATGTTTAGCTGGGGCCTCTGTAACGACCCATTTAGTTATTATAGTGTTCTGACCCATTTAACCTTGTTGACCCTTCCCCAAGTCTCGTTAGTATGATCTATGACTTAACGAAGTCATTGGGTTGGTTTTCGCAAGGTTCGAGTGTAAATTGAGTCATTGATGGAGAATCTAGTTAAGTTAGCGAGTTAGAGTTAACCACGGCCAACGTCGGATTAGGATGACCCCGCGTCAATGTTTTGGAAGTTCCAACATGTTAATATGATGATTTAGAACTTGTCCACAAGTTTTGGTGAGGTTCCGAAGAGTTTCAGATGGGTTTGGGTTTTGTCGCGCTCGTATTCGATGTTTTTGACGTAGGCCTGTGGATAGAAATGGATCCATATTGATCAAACGGCCTTTGTTTTGTGTGAGGTCTAAAACATTAGATCCGTATCAAAATAATGAAGCTATAGCAAGAAGAATCGTCGCGTTTCGCCTCCGTATGAGGGAGTTATGCCCTTTTTCGTTCGGGCTGTTCCAGCAAGTCCGCTGTAGTGGACCCATGGCAGCTATAACGGGTCCGCTGCAGCAACCCACTGACCGCCGCAGCGACCAATGGGGGGCAGAAAGCCCTATTTTAATACTCCAACTCCTAATCATTACCCACAAGACCCTAAAGTCAGTTTTCAAGTGAGAAAGATGCAAGCTTCATTCCATTCATTAGTGAAAGCATCTTGGAGGGTAAGTCTCCACTTTTATTTGTTCCTTTTCCTTTCTTCTTCAAGTTTTATGATTATTTTAAGGTCCATCAATGGTGGGTGGAAATCTTAGAACCCTAGAATTAGTAAACCCTTAAATAATTGGTGGGTTGTTGATTAATTATCTAGGAGTATAGATTATCACTTTTTAGGAAGGGAATTTGATTTCTTATAGTTGAAATTGCATGTTGAGACTTAGGGTTCTAATAAAAATGGAAATTTTATCCTAAAATCTATTTGAAAGGGGTAAATTGATTAGAAACCCATGAATTGAAGGTTAATTGTGATTCAGGATGGATTTCTATTAGGTTGATTGTTGTTGATGGTGGCTTGTTGCCCTGTTATTGTGATTAGACTTATTACCTAAATTGTCGTGCTGTACTCAGTTCTATCTTATTGTGACACATATTATCAGAGAAAGGAAGGATAATGAGTTTAGATATGAATTGTGATATAAACTTATGACAGTACGTTGATGAAAACTTGATGTATGATTTATTGTTGATGATATATATAGAAAAATGTAGCATCTTGGTGATACAAGACTTAGTTGTGAGGCATACTTGCTATGTGTGGAAGTAAAGAGGGACGTAGACTCTTATGTTAGGTGAGCCGGTTTGTATGATCCATTTCATGGTTGAGTTGATCTAAGTCTTGATATGACTCGTGGCTTTGTGACTTGTACCTTCATCGTTAGTTTATATGCATTGATTTACCATGTTTACACTCGTTATGCATTCATACACTCATACATGATTGGAAATGGTTCGGTAACGATTCATGAAAGACATGTGGCAGGAAGCCTTATGTTTGACATTGATATTGCTATTGTTCATAGTCCATACATACTAATGAACTGGAATCCGTTGAGATGTATATTGTGATGTGAAATTAGTGAAGAAGTTAATATAATCTTCTTGTTGAACTTGTGATACAATTTGATACATGGTACTTGATAATTGATCTGAGAGTGATATGACAGTGTTACTATACAAATGAAAAGGCACATTTGACAGGGGGTGACGCTGTGGCCTTGAGTTGTAAGCTCGTGGTTCGAGGTTCATTTCGAAAATGGGTGGTACATGATGTGGATCCGTGTCCGAGGTTCTTTCCAAGGATTTATGGCTCGGGTCCGATGAGTATCCGGAACGAGTGGTACATGGACACCATGGGTCCCCTACAGGTCATGACTACTGAGCAATGACATCAGTTAGCATGTGTGTACAGTGTGTATTTGGCCAGTACATTGCATGCACTTCATCATATTTTGCATGACACATCATTACATTTTGTTTTGCATTATTATATGCTCGTTTAGTTCTGATTTTGCTATGGTTTGTTGAATGGCTTTTGGGATATAAATATGACCATTGATTGAGTTAAATTGTGGATTAGTGATTCTACCTAGGGACGGAACTTGGACTCGTGATTATCAGGTGAAATTATTAAAACTTGATGGACTTGTGGTTTAGGAGCTTCATCTTAGGATGTGACTCTGTTATGGGATATTCTGTGACTTGGATTTGAGTATTAAGTGTCTATCTATTTATCTTGTTGATTTTATGCTTATATAAGTGAAGTAATCTTAGTCGGCCTATAATGCTTACCAGTACACAGTGTTTGTACCGATACTACCTTGCTGCACCCTTTTTGAGTGCAGATTGTGTTTCAGAGATTTCATCCAGACTACATCTCTAGCTTGTAGCTAGTTAGCTTGATCGGATCCGAGTCTCTTTCCAGATGTCTACTTTCATTCCAGACATTATTTGTTATTATATTAGAGATATACTTCATTCTTTAGACATTGTTGGTTAGAGTCCTTGTACGATGACTTTCAGATCTTGGGGATGTAATAGTTAAGACTTCCGCACTTGTATTATCTATTAATTATGACTTTTATTTATTTATTCATTCAGATGATCATTGATTGCTTAAGTATAAATGATTAGAGAAGTTAAAATTGGCTAGTGATTAACGGGTTAACGGGTAAGGGTTCTCCTACTAGTGATAATAAAGTAGGTGCCCGCACGATCAGTAACTTGGGTCGTGACAACCTCAATGCTCGATATGAATGAGCTCTTGAATTATCCGAATGCTAAATTGTAACTTTTTGAAATATCTCATGTAATTGAGTTACTGATAATTTAGTTCCTATGCAAGCTCATTGTTATTTTCAAAGTTCACTTAAATGCCTTTCTTAATTGGGTTTTTCCTAGATTAGATATACTACAAGCTGATTTCCCTTTTACCTTTTTTATACCTCATGTTCTATTACATTCTTCATATTTCATAGTCTTACCATGAATATCTCTTTTTTGGAGTTTGTTGTGGTAATATCCGCACGGGCAGCAAACATCTAGTCTACTTATAGAAGAGCCATGAGGTGGTCGACCAAGGGCAATTCCGTCATCTTACAAAATTGCCAGCTCAGAGCAAGTGTACATCGTGCGTTAAGAGTATTGGATTCCCAAAAAACCAGGCAATATTTGTTTAATTCCCAATGTATACCCCACTAAGTCAATGACTGGATTCTGGTTGCCACATGTGTATCAACACATTGGGAGAAGTAAAACAAATCACTGGAAAGCTAAAAACGTGGAGCCAATTTTACTGCTTGTCTTTAAAAGTTTATCACATAAGTTGTAAAAGTACTAGCAATGACGACCATCCAATTTCTTTTCCTCTCTTAAATTAGCGTGAGACTAATTTAATTGCAGTATTTTGTTATTCCTCTGTGTGAGTTCTATTTATCATGTTTACCAGAAAAAAATTGATTTAAA
The DNA here is from genome assembly GCF_029784015.1 of Lycium ferocissimum. NCBI lineage: Eukaryota > Viridiplantae > Streptophyta > Magnoliopsida > Solanales > Solanaceae > Lycium > Lycium ferocissimum. The sequence continues at coordinate 38,314,037 of NC_081347.1, read as the reverse complement.
GATAGTTTAAACAGTATGAAAAAATTTAATTATTTTTTGTAACTTTATTTTTACTCTAATAAATGTTGAAAGAGACTAATCTGGTGATAAGAAGAATAAATAAGATTAATTTATTCGAATTATTCTTTTAATTGATGTTTCCTTTAAAAACGTGCAAAAGACAGACATGAGAAGGATGAAGTACTTGAAATTAAAGTAAATTAATAGTGTTCATTAAAAATTTAAAAATAATAATTCTTCCTTTAAACAAAAAATCAAATTTGTACTTTCTTTAGTTTTAAACATGTAAAATTAATTTGATTATAACATAAGTTTGATTTAATTAAAAATTATCCAAATCAGATTATGATAAAATAATAAGTATTCTTTGGATCGAATTTACGTACATTGACAATAGAATATTTGCAGGAGTATGAGTGTGTGACTTGTTATGAAATGGGTCTGTCATCTTGATAGAGATAATTTATAATTTTAGCTTAAACAAATCAAAATTCAATGATTATAGAAGAATACTTGTTCTAAAGTTACCAACTAATACTTAATATTGCTATTATTTTGGCTCGAATAAGTAGGGGGCAAAGTTTCCTTTTAAACGGGTCATTTATTTTAAAAATTATTAATAAACTTCATGAAAATATTATATCGAAGATTTTGAGTTTTTGCAAACTTTATATTGGTTGCAAAATTAATATAAAAAGTTTCGGATCCTAATAAATTCATGCCATTATGCGATAGAAAACGTATATAGAATGTTAGATTTTTAGTGCTTTACAACTTAAGAAATGAATGTTCTTATAATTGATACCAACGTATAATACATGAAAAAATGTCTAGGTTAAGTTGCTTTATTACTTTAATTATTCTAAAAGTTTGGTTAGGATCAATAGAATGTTGGCCAAAAAACTATACAAGTTTTTTTTTTAAACAACTTTTAATATTTTAACTTTTAGTTTTCATTAAATAACTAAAATAGTAGTAGAAAATTTTAGGGCAATTTGCAGGATTGCCTTTTGCTGGGGGTGGTCTTTAATTTTTGCCCCTCAAATTAGTGGTCTTTAATTTTTGTCTTTCGCTAAAAGCCCCTTGGTTCCGGATTCGAAACCCCGCTCAATCAAAAATTAAAAAAAATAATTCGCAAGGCATGAGTTGGGATTCGCAAGGCATGAGTTGGGTTTCAAACTCTGCCTTAAGGCAAAAAAAAAAAAAAATATTACTGAAATTTTGCAAACTTCTAGCTTAAGGCCTAATTTTGGGTAAAAGTTTGCCTTAAGGCATAAGTTGGGGTCCAACTTATGCCTTGCGAATCCCAAACTTCTGCCCTGCGAATCCTTTTTTTATTTTTATTATTTATTTGGAAAAATAGCCATTTTTCTTTATTTTTTTTTTAGCCAAAAGAACCACACAGCAAGGGCTGGTGGTGTTTTATTGATAAGAGGAAAGATATTTACATAAGCGAATCAAAAAGCAATAAAAAATTAGTATATTCTAAGAAAAAGAAGACTAAAGCAATATACTGAAATCTAAAGTTTGATGCATGTGAACCAAAACTTCCATCTGGACACCTCAAGCTCTCACCAGGTGCTATGTTATCAAATCCAAAAGAAGTAACTTCAAGCAAGAATAGGCAAACTTTCCATCTGATGATGCTTTGTATCACTTGTCTTCTAGTAGGAATGGATGCCATCCAAAAGAACATCCTGATTCCTAACTACTAGCCTGTATTAATCATCTAATGAAATCCTTCTAGCAGAATGAACAAAAAATCTGTTAGTACCAGTAACTAGATAGGATGAATTTAGATAACTATACAGTCTTGAACTTGAAACTCTAATCAGACTGCAGTAGGTTTGTCTTCAATCTGGCTCCCTAACCTTATATGTTGAATGCCTGATGTATGACATTGCACTTTTGTCACTATTCAGAATCTTCCTTGCAGCTGTTGGCAACTCTTGAAAGCTATGAATTTAAATTGAACCTGCAAAATCAAAAACCATGTTAGCTAGAAAATCTGCCAGTGCATTGCCTTCTCTCAAGATGTGAGCAAACTGCACATGGCCCTTATTACTCCAGTGCTTGATCATCCTTAGTTCCATACTAATCTTCTATGGAAAATCCCAGATCCCTTCCACAATATTAATCAAGGTCGATGAATTTGATTCTATGACTACATGAACCAGATGATTAGAGATACAGTATTCAAGACCATCCTGTATAGCAACAACTTCACACCAATGTTTATTGTATCTTGCAGCTTTCTTTCACCAGCATACACCAACCCACCCCTTTCATTTCTTACACAAAAAGCTGCAGAACTTAATCCTGGATTACCCTTAGAAGCTCCATCAGAGTTGTATTTGAACCGTCCTTCATGAGGACACTTCCAAAGCACCAATCTAATCCTGTTATGAGGTAAGTATTTTTCCATGTATTGAACCAAATGAGGACAATCCTGAGGGACATTCTTCAGCCATGGATATAAAGATCTAACCAGATTGAACAAGTTGTAAGTAATCCCATATATTACCTTAAACTTGCTCATAGCAGTGCCATGCATAATAGCATTCCTCCTTTTCCATAATTGCCAGCAGATGAATGCTGGTACAACTTGGTAGATAACTTTGAGAATAGGAGCACACTGCATATTCCACCATTTCACAATTGCTTAATATTAAAGGGTCACACCCCGCTT
>NC_081347.1:38261193-38311248 GCF_029784015.1 Lycium ferocissimum | reverse complement strand
TTCCTCTTCTTCCAAAGGCATGGTTCCTATGTTATGATTTCTTTTCTATATCTCCATGACCTTCTTACATCCTAAAAGAAGGAAGTTAAAGATTCGTAAGAGCTTCTTATGTAATAGAGATGAGATATGCTCCACGATAATGATGATGATAATGATGCTATGATGAGCTTGATAATCTTGACTTTACTTCATTGATGTTACTTCTTGTTGTTATCTCACCTCATGATATTAGTTCCTTCAAGGTGAGACATAATTGTCACACCCTAATTTCCGATAGGGCATGATGGGCACCCGACCCTTACCTAGGGCCGAGCGAACCCGCTGACTTTCGTAATACTCATAATCATACTGGGCCCGCAAAACATGACATAAGTACATAATGAAAAATTTTCGAAAAACAAACATGCTTTTCATCTTTTTCAAATCAAATAAAATTTGCAATCATATGAAATCTGTAATATAATGCACAACAATACATCGGCTTATATAGCCGCTTGCAAAACAAATCTGACATATCATACACTCGACACTGTCTGCAAAGTCTCTAACATAACCCAAAATATCACAACTGTAACACTCTGACTCGGCAGCACTCCGGGAGAAAATGGAGCTCGCCAATCTAGGCGAATATCTCAATAAACGTCCCTACACATCCGTAGGTACCGCGCGGCATGAAACGCGCAATTCCGAAGAAAGCGGGGTCAAGATGGAATATGTACCGAGCATGTAAAGCATAGCATACGTAAAAACAAGTTCATAACCGAAGTAGGAGTACAAACGTGAGCATAATAACGAATACCAAGGTGCTTGTATCCGAAACACAAATCGTACAACGGAGGTACCGAAGACAAATATAATAACGAGAATGCCAAAATGCTTACCGTAACACATCATAACATCATAACTTATCATATGAGCTGACATTAACCGAATGTGGATTCGCCTAAACCAATGTGGGATTTTCCTAAACCAATGTGGGATTTGCCTAAATCAGTGTGGGATTTGCCTAAACCAATGTGGGATTTGCCTAAACCAATGTGGAATTTTGCCTCATCATTGGGTTTGCCCCACTACTGGGTTTGCCCCACCATTGGGTTTGCCCCACCATTGGATCTGATACCAACTGATCATATTCCAGAATCCATACATATAACATATATCATAGAATATCATCATATATCATATCATGTCATCATATATCATATCAGACTTCGCATCATATTCATATTTCGAAATACACATCATACTTCGGAATATAGCATAGTGCGCACGATAACATACCGGCCCGGGACTTGGCGAAAAATGTAACAACAGAATACACGAACAGAATCATGAGTAACCAAATACAGTTTAAAACATTTTCAAAGACTTAATAGGTTAATCAAAACGAACCATCATTTATAAGCCAAAACAAATAGTCAAAATCGATTTTTCTTCCGAATATCACCCGGAACATATCAAAAACCGAACTTCAAATCATAGTTACGTATCAAAATTACCTACATAAAAATCCTTATTTCGTACTCAACGTATAAATAAGTAATCATACTCGGGGGTCGGAAAGATAGTCATATTGAATTCTTTCAAAAATAGGTCGTTAGAACCAATCATGGAAAAGTTGCGGGACCCACGGACGAGCGTCAACCCAATCCGGACCCGCCCACGAAAGACATAGTCATTACTCGTCATGAAATCATTTGCGAAGATATCAAAGCGATCCGAGCCTTTTCTTGAAAGTTACGGTCGTTCGTAGTTTCGGAATCGTTTAGGAACAAAACTCTTTTCGAGAACAAAACTTTTATGCAACTTTTGAAATTTAGTCATACAAAAGACATAAGATCCTTTCGAACAACCGGTTACATAGCATTTCAAATCCAATCGTATCAAAGACATACGGTCCATAGCTTGACCACATTAAGGATGCCAACATCAAGAAGCAAATATAAATCATAAACATGCTCGGATTTTAAGAATAGAATTACTCCCAAGGCTCATAACATATCACAACTTAGTTGCGTCTAGGACATGCCAAAAGGAAAGAAGGATAAGCTTCACATACCTCGTCCGCTTCCTAAGCTAATCCAAACTTAAGTCTCGGGCTCTCCAAGAGCTACAATAACGTCATTAACACCAAACATTAGTCATAAGCACCGAAGGATTCAATTCCAAGCCATCATTTTATCTACAGAAATTTGGGCAGCATTTCCCCTATAAACTCAGCATCCCCGAGAATTCAACTCGGCCAATATTATCAACAACAATACCAACAACCATTCCAACAACATCAATAATGAATTCAAAACACATTCTAACATTAATAACTCTTCTCCACATATTTCGCCAACATTCCAATTATGTTCAATTCAACTACATATATTCCAACTAACATCAACGCTCACGTATACAATTACTAATCCGAAACCATTCAAACAATATTCAAGAACACTTTAATCAATTCGCACAATATTTCAAACAATCCAATTAAAACATCACTCCACCCGAAATCTCTCCAACTCGACAAGAACAACTTTAACATATTTCTTTCTTCCAAAACTCATAAACTACATTATCAATCCATACGTTCATAACATTACTTCCATAAATTCAAGAAACTATACAAAAATTCCATTAGCTTCCATAACAAAGTACGCAAATAACTATAACTTCAATTTTGAACCATTAAACTTTCGTTAGCACCATAGAATCCACAACACAACAATCCAAACATACGAAATGAAACTAGTTCATCACTCCAACATAACCAACACCTACACGGCTTCACTTCAACATACCATATTTCATGAATTTCCACACACCACAACACATATAAACCATCCATAACATATGAAAAGAGGATTAAAACTTACCTTCTTCACTTAGTTCTTCAACTTTTTCTTGTTTCCATGCTCCTCTAATTCCAAATGAAATTATATTCATGACAATGCGTTGCCCGGGCTTCGATTAGTACTTCGTAACTCGAAATTTCACTCAAAATCCTCAATTTTAGGTGGCATGAGAGGCCCTTTTTATGGCTGAATTTTCTGGAAATATTGGGAACTTTTGTGCTGAAAAAAAATGAGATTTCTGTCCCTTAAAACGGAACGCTGAAGTCGGGGTATCTGTAGCTACGATCAGAAAGGCATCGTAGTTGTACTCAGTAGCGGTACCGCGGGAATGTCGTTTCGCGTCGACAGCTCAGCCTTGTAACGTCTATAATTCTCTACTCCGATGTCCTATCAATGAACGGTTTGTTGCATTACAAACTAGACTCGACGAACTTCATTTTAGGATTTTGAAACACCTTAAAACTCCACATATACTATGAGATATGCGCCTCCAAAGTTACCTAAAATCCGTCCCGTGTTTCTCAAATTTTCGTCGAACTTATTTCCTTCAATTTGCTCAATCCCGAAATTCTCCATACATGATATTTATCACTTATTACACTAATAATGGCCATGTTCCCGTGTTTCAAAATATTCTTTCCCGATTACGACTTACGAGATCGTAATTCACCCTTTTTCTTCGTTGTTACGTACTCTCCATGGCTTGTGCCTTTCAAAACATCCCATTACTACGATGAGGTACATGTCAAACTCATGCTCTGAAAACGCGGGGTATAATAATAATGATGAGGATTATCCCATAATGTAATCGGAGGTTTCCGACCTTACGTCACTCCGATAGAGTGGGGCAGACACCACTAGTGGGCGGCATGAGATATTTACCCCGGATGCGGGATAATGATGATCACACCGTACCTATATGGTTGGGCAGTTTATACATGCATACATGATATGATATTGTTTATTATGAAAGTTAGCATGCATGATTCCGCCTTTAGAGGCAATCAGTTACAGGTTATCTCTTCATCTCATGTTCTCTTACTTCTTTATTATGTTGATATACATGCCTTGCGTACTCAGTACATTGCTCGTACTAACGTCCTTTTCTTTTATGGACGCTGTGTTCATGCCCACAGGTAGACAGGGAAACGGTGCAGACGCTTAGGAGCTTACTCAGCAGATCTACAGGAGCACCCCACTACTCCGAAGGTGCAGCCTATTGGTATATTCTTTTGTGTATATATTGGGGCATGGCGGGGTCCTGTCCCGTCCTTGTGATTTTAGTATTCCAGTTAGAGGCTCCAAGATACTTATGTGTGGGTAGTACATGTTATGAGACTTCTTCAGTGTATATCCTGTACATCATTTTGTAGCCTTATGGGCCTATGTATGCACACATGTTTCGGGAGATATTCGGAGATAGTTTTATGATAAGTTTGTGTTGAAAACGATATATGCCCAGGTTGAGTATGGTAGTTAGCATGATAAGTGGTGCTCGGTAGTCAGCTCCGGGTACCCGTCATGGCCCCTAGTTGGGTCGTGATAGTGAGCCACAGGGCTAACTCATAATTACCATGAACTAAAAAGGCACAAGTTCCATCGAACATAGGCACATCTATATAAACATCATTAACTATGCCCATATATACAAGCCAACAAGGCTACCAAAAATGATTTACAAAATATAAACCAATAAGGTTATGGGATATCTAGCTATGTACATCTGTCTACGACCCTCTACATGGAGTATGTAATATCATAAAGATGGGACAGGATCCCGCCATTCCCAAGTATGTACACAAAAGAATAGTACCAACTAAACTGCAACTCTGGATCAAATGGAGCACCTCTATGCAATCACTGATGAAACAGCCTAAGGGTCTGATCTGTCTCCCTATCTACCTGCGGGGATGAACACAGCGTCCACCAACAAAAGGATGTCAGTACGAACAATGTACTGAGTATGTAAGGCATAAATCGCAACATGATGAAAGCATGAAGATAACATAAGATAAAGAGAACAATTTATACCTTTTTAAAGATGACTATCATGCATACTTAACATTTCTTTGAAGGAAACATTTCATACATATACATATAATGATACCGTACCCGGCCATAACAGGGCTCGGTGGTGTCCATACCCGGCCATAACAGGGCTCGGTAGTGTCCATACCCAACTGCAGTGGTGTACACAATAGATATCATACCCGGCCATATAAGCTCGGTGTCAGAAAATAGCTATATACATATATGACATACATGAGTATCCAAAAAAAGCATTACAATTCTATTGGGGTGACATAAAGTCGATAAACCCTCGGTTTATATTATGGAACCACCATCATCATCATGAAGAACTTTTATCAAAAATATCATAAAAGTCTTGAAAGTCATGAGCTTCTAGCATTTTCTAGGAAATAGGACATTATGGATATCTTAGATGGATTCACAATAAGGAAATCATGCCTTTGGAAAGAAAGGGTTAGCCTTAGCATACCTTTACGTCTCCTTAATTACTTAACGTTCTCCTCCCAAGCCCGCAATTCTACATTCAAGAGGATTCATACTAAGTTTAAGTCTTGAAAACACTCTTAAGTTCAAACTTGTGTAATTAACGAGCTAGTGAAATTTGGGCAGCACCTCCCCTATTTTATCGACTTCCACCAAGTTACAAAACAACTCTCAAACAACAATAATAACATCCAAAATACCACAATCAAGAAGTTATATTCAATTTAATCCCTAATTTATCCAAAATCCCCTTTCAAGTTCACTTCGTAGTCATCAACTTCACTTCAACACTTTATGACTTCTCTTCTATGATTCTTTCCTCTCCAAAACTTGCTAAACCTTTAAATTAACTTAATCATATAAATAGTATGAAGAACATACCTTATAATGGAAGAACTTCACCTGACTCAACTCCTCCCAAGATCAAGTTCATCACCACCTTATGGAGAAACAAGAACAATCACCTTCCATGGATTGTCTTGAGGTTTTGACGTTTGATCTTCTCTCCTAATGGTATGGAAGGTTTTGGAGTATTTTAGAACCTTCAAGAACTCTCAAGAACCCTCTTATAATATGGGTAAATAAGTGTAGGAGGTAGATATGAAAATGGGATCTTTTAGAACTTAAAAAGGTGTCAAATTCGCCGCCCCGCATCAATTTGCGGTGGAGATGCGGCTCAGCATATTGGATATGCGGCCGTATCTCCCCTCCTCTCCTTAAGGAGGAGGTGGGGCAGTGAGGGCTGCCAATTTGGTGAGTTTGCGGCCAGTTTTCTGCACAGCAAACTGGTCCACAAACTCCGATTTTCGGTGAAAATGCATTCTTTTCGATTCATTTGACCTCCAATCCTTATGGAACCTTCTTGGCACTTGTATAAAACTTCATTAAACATCTAAGGGTACCCATAGCTACCCCTCAAGGTAAGGGTAAGCAATGTATGACTCAAATGATACGAAATCTTCCCAAAACATGACTCAAATTCTAATTTCTCCAACGAGCTTACTTTTGCCAATTCATATGACTCCAGAAACTTAAGGTACACGCTTAAAGTTATCCAATACCTTCCTTAACCGTATAAGGGCTTCATGTACACTTTAGGCTTGCGTCAGTTTACTTATAATGCAAACGACGCGAAATTTCCAAGGTGTAACAAGGACAAAGCCATGAATGGTGATCCTCAGTAATGTGGTCAGAGGTGGTAGGACTTGTTATGGGTTCGTCTGAAGAGCTTTCTTTGTCTACCAATTGAGTTGATATTTACTGAAGAAAATTCGAATAGTTCAAGTTTGGTGACACTAGAAAATTGATATCGATACATAGAAAGAGCGGAACAATAGATGCTTACAGAATTAATTTAATAAAGAATATATTAAAAAAATCAATTAGTCAAATCAAAAATTTTAATACAATTATAAGTAGGCTAAATAATTGTTATAAATAAATCAAAATAGAAGAAGTAAGTGTAATATCATAAAGCATAAAAAAGTTAAAAAGTACCAAGCCAAACTTGAGGGGATACATTCAAAGTCATTCCTATAATTTATGTAATAAATAACAACAAAAATGGTAAAGTCAAATTTAACGGAATAAATTATACAAATTAATACAGTTGGTAAGTATATAACAAGAACGTCCCATAGTTCCCTTTTCTTTATTTCTTTGATGGAAAGAATTTTATGACCTCACCTACTACACTAGCTATTATTCCATACATAGAGATACAAAATCTTTATTAAAATATTTTACATAAATATCAGCGAATATTTATTTGAACATATTAATTCACTAAGCAATTAATATCAATTTCACTTCATAGGGGACGTCAGATTCATTTATTAGACAGAATTAGAAGAAAAAGAAATGAATATTCATAATATGTAGGCATAACGAATAATATATCGTCTATGCCTCTACGCCAAGAATGAACAATCCCATAAATTAAAGGCAGAATAGATCGGGAACCCCTAAACTTGGCGACTTTTATTCAGTGCACATCTAAACTTTATATTGGCCTAGTTACCCCCTTCAACTTGACAATATGATAGGCACGACCCCCCGCCCCCCCTCCCCCACCCCGAACGCTTACAACCCATGAAAGTGTGACACACGCTCAGCCACATAGATTTTTTTGTCCATGTGGCATTTTCTAAGGATAAATATATATTTTCCACCATTTTAAGTTCAACAATTATTGGAATCATCTTTTTCAAGGAAAATATGTAAAACAAACCTGAAACAACAATATTTTGACTATATTTTTTTTATTTTGGTTAAAGAAAATGATATTCTAATCAAGTTTATTTTTATATATTTGGCCAAGAAGAGAAGAAATACACATATAGAACAAATTATCATGCATCTAAAAAAGAAATAAAAATATCTCAACCAAATATTTTACGAATTTAACCCAAAAAAATAATGCACAGTTGAAATAAATAGTCATTGCATATGAAAAGAAAAATACACAACTTTTTTGTAGAAAAGACACCATCTAAAATTCATTACTTTGGTTAAACCTTCTTTTTATTTGGCTAAAAAAAAATAGAGTTTCAAAACAAACAAACAAAAAACAACCAAAAAAAAAAAAAGTTGAAATAAATAATTGTTGTATCTAAAAATTAAAAAAACACAATTGAGATAAAATATGCTAGGTATATTAAGAAAAAACAAAGAGAAGTACAATTGGAACAAATAAATCATTATATTGATTATGTGGCAATTAATAGTTGAAAAATAGCCCACTTGAAAGCTGATTTTTTTTTTATTTTTCATCCCTTCCACGTGCCTAAAAGAGAGAACGTTCTTTGAACTTCAGCGACTAGGGAGATCGAGGCTATCATATTACCAAATTTAGGGGGTAATTAAGCCAACGCATAATTTAAGTGTGCACTAAATAAAAGATGACAAATTCAGAGAGGTCCAAAGCATTTATACTTGTCTAGATTACAACCATTAAAATTTTAGTATTTCATTGTTAAAAGTATTAACATAGCGTGCCAAATTGAATCACGTGAATTAGGGTAATGATTAATTTTAATCACATTAGACGTCAGACAAAGGATTGTTCTTTTAAAAAAAAAAAATTTGAAAAGTTACTTACTTTTTAACGTGTACACCAATATTAACATTTTGGTTGATTGGTGGAAAATATCAAATACTTAATTGTGTTGATATCACCGTAGCTCTCTTGCAAATACTCGTTCTTTTGATACAAGAAAGTTTTCATTAAATTTTCTTTATGCACATTATTTTCTAGACGTTAACCTCCAGCTCTAAAGAAACAAACAATCTAGCCTAGTATACTGAGTGCGACCTATTAAACACCCTATTTTGAAAAAATAACCAAGAGTATCGATTGCTTTGTATTGTGTTACTCTTCTAAGACATGTTAAGAGAGTATCGCGTAATAGCATACTGCTAAATTAAACTAAAAATACAAATACAACTAAAGGGATAGTTGCAATTAAACTTTTTAGATTTGTTTTTATCAAGTTATACAAGAAAGCATAAAATTTGTTAAGAATCTTGACTCCTAAAATCATAAATTCAAATTTAAACATTACTAATAATATCATAAATGGACTGACGAAATGTATACACTAATGTTAAATCTTTACTTGAGTAGTTCCACACCTAGGAATAATATTTACCAGTAAATAAAAAAAGGAAACGAAAGTTATATTATCGTTAAATACAATGACTAAGATTATTAATGTTCTCTGAACCAAGAAACATGGACTATATACTAATGTACGTGCTAGATAAATGATATTTCTCAAAGAACTATCAATAATAAATCTGAAAATAACGCATAAACTTGTTTTATAAAATTATTTTTTCCAATTCAAATTAAAAGGCTATATTCAGTCATTTCATCATACTAATAATTTGGAAAAGGGCATACAAAACATGTGGAAAATTGAGAACAGCATTTACGTGACTGTAAGATATTTTTTTTTTCCCTAACATAAAGCACATGGGGAATGTGGCTAATGGGTCACCAACCCTATCAAAGGAGAATCCGTTTCCCATTTCACCAACTCTTGTCCCAACAACCACTTTATTAAATACTTTTTTCTTGGGCGGATTGCCCTTCATTTGGGGCGGTCTTTAATTTTTGTCCTTCAAATTGGTGGTCTTTAAGTTTTATCCCGTGCCTAACACCCCGAGATTGTGGGTTCGAACCCCAACTCAGTGAAAAAAAAATTCGCAAGACAAATTTTAGAAATCTGCCCCGCGAAATTCTGGGGCCGCAGAGGCAGAATTTGCATGGGCAGAAATTCTGTTTGTGCCATGTAAATTCTGCCTGAAGGGCAAAATTTAAAGACCACCATTTTGAGGGTAAAAATTAAAGACCACCCCCAGCGAAGGGCAATCCTGCAAATTGCCCTATTAAATATACTAGATAATTTAAAGCTCGTGCTGAGCATGGACCCAATGTGATTGATTTTAGGGCAACTTACACAAATGACTATACTTTGGGATTTTTTTTTAGGCATAGCTACACTTTTGCTAATTACATTTCGTCGCTATAGTAATATGTATTGAAACTCGGTTGTATTTCGCTGTATTTAATTCAGATGTATTCAATTCAGCTGTATTCATTCTTAATACTTTTACATTGTATTCAACTTATTGTATTTAAATTCTGTTGTATTCAAATAAATGCAAAAAAATACAAGGATATTCAGATGTATTGAAAATTCACTGTATTCATTTGTATACAAAAAAATCTCTTTCAAAATACAAGTGAAAAATACATAAAAGAAACACTCTATTTTACATTAACAAAATAACGAATACACTGAAATACAATCAAATCTGAGATACAAGAAAAAAATACACTCACGGATTTGAGATACAAAGAAATAAAATGCACTCAGATTTGAGATATAAGAAATAATACACTTAGATCTTAAAATACACCGTCGGAGTTTCATCACCGGCAATGGTTCCGTTGTCCGGTAAGGATCCAACCAGAAACCATTTCTTTCTATGTATTCAACACAAGAAATAAAAGAAACACAATTTTACACTCAGATCTGAGCGGTGGCAGTGGAGGTGGTGGCTATGTGAGAAAAAGGAACTCATTAATGTATTAGAAGAAGAGATCTGTAGATCGAAATAGAAAATATTTTGTAGAGTTGAGATCTGAATCGTGTAGTTGAATCGATAGATCTAATTTGATTGTTGTAAACGATCTTCGATCTATAAAGCAGGGGAGATCTTCGGTCTATAAAGCAGTAAAATAAAAAGAAATGATACTAAACATTATTTAGCTCAAGATATGTTCCATTGTTGAAAGAAGAAGAGAAATCCATTGTTGAAAGGAGAAAGAGTTGAGGGAGAAGAGAGAGAGGTTGAGGGAAAAGATTGGATACAGTGGAGTAATTTTGATGCAGGGGAATATTAGTTATCATGTGTAATTGAAATACAAGATTTAGCTATGAGATGTAATTAAAATAAAGTGTAACTACTAAATATAAATAACTCATAATGTTCTCTACACCATGTAGAGTTCCCTTGATTTTAGATCAATTTCATAAGAAACTTAAAATTTTCATTTTTTTGTGCGGATTGCCCTTCTTTTGGGGTGTTCTTTAATATTTGCCCTTCACTTAACACCCAGAAGTTCTGGGTTCGAACCCAGGCTCAGTACAAAAAAAAAAAAATTGCAAGGCATGAGTTAGGATTCGCAGGGCAGAAAAAAAAAAGTTCTCTTCTCTCTCCTAAATTTTCATGCAAAGCCTAGCCTACCATTAACTCACCGTGGCCAATGCAGCCATTGGCCAGCCAACGGCGGCTGGTCAGCCTACCCCAATCTCCTCCTCTACTCACTATCCACCTCTTCCTAATTGGACTTCACCCGTAACAACCCATATTAACCCGCCTCCTCCCATGCAAACCCTAACTATGCTCAAACCCTAACTATCAACAATGGTGACATGTAGACACAAGTTTATGATTCTATTCCACTCAAGAAGATTACATACGTTAATGGTATCCCTATGGTCAAGTGGACAACAGCAAAAGTTAAGCACATGGAGATTTTGGAGAATCTGCAATATGCTGTTGTGGGAAAATTTGCTCATGAATGGCTAAAATTGGAGTAATTACGTACGATTCTTCCACAACAATATGGAGTGAAAGGTAAATTAACTGTTGGCCTAGCTAGGCATCGGCATATCCTAATTAGGTTAAGTCTTATGAAAGATTTCGTTAGTCTCATGGAAGATTTCGTTACTTTAACATAGAAAGGTGCCCATTATTTGAAGTCGAAGGATGGTTTTACGTACCAAATGAGACCATTGATTTATGATTCAAACTTTAAGATTGATAAGGAATCGACGAAAGCTATAGCTTGGATCTCTTTTCCAAATTTGTTGCCTACATTCTTTGTTAAGAAAGCTTTGTTTACGTTGGCTTCAGCGGTTGGTAGACCATTACAACTTGACATGGCTACAATCAATAAAACTGGGCCTAGCTATGCAAGCGTAAAGGTGCTAGTTGATTTGTTAGAAGATCTACCAAAATCTATGACCATGGAATTGGAGGATAAGGATACAAAAGAAGTATGATTGGAGAAAGTAAAGATCCAATACGATGTGTTGCCAAAATATTGTACAGAATGTATGCTACAGGGTCATTATACTAATGAGTGTCGAGTGTTGCATCCTGAATTAAAGTCCCATGTGGAAGAGAGTACCTCAAATGCTGTTACTCAAGATGATAAATATCAAGAGGGTCATAAACCTAGGAGATTCCCATCTAAGTATCATCAGAGGTATTTTTAATAGAATTTCTTGCCAAAGGTTGGGAATAATAGTAATATGGTATCAATGGAAGTGGATCCTGGCAACTCTCAAAAGCAGCAGAGTAATATTCCTAAAGTACATAGTGAGAAGGCTCAAATGGAGCTGGAGCACAACAAGGTGGAAATAAAGAACAAATTTGAGGCACTTAATGATATTGGTGACCAAGGTAATGATGAGGATGAGCAGAAAGATGAATTGGATGGCCCTGATCACTCAAACAAATAGGTGGTTGTGGAAGCACCTGTGCAATGTCTTGATCAACTAGATACTCAGCAGTGTGGGGAGGGTACATGTGTTTCTTCTCATGAGATTATGAACAAGGAAATACTGGTTCAGATGAGTGATGAGGTTCAAGGTATTAAAGACACACATATGAAGGATGATTCTTAACAAAGAACTGATGTAGCAAAGAATGAAGATAGATAACAATGATGTGTGTGATTAGGGTAATAAGATTAATGCAGAAACTTAGCAGGATAATGTTGTATCCTCAGAGAAGCAGACAGCTGAGTTGGATGAATACAGGCAAAGCATCAACAGGGATGCTAATTTTGAAAATAATAATAACATTAATCTTGAAAAAGTTGATAATATGATGGAAGTGGATAGTTCAGTCAATCCTGAAGATGGGGAAGTATTCAAAGAAGCTACTAGTAATATGTTATTGCTCAATCAAACTCCTCATTGTCAGTCTTCACAAGATAGTGGTATAGGGAATGCAAAAGGCAATGGTGATTTGTGAAAATATATCTCCTCTGAATGCATCAGTTCCAAGCAAAACCTCACCCAACGAGATGTTGCATGATTTGGTGTCCTATAACATTGAAATGGATGGAAAGAATTTTTATACAGGCTTACAGGTGGTTAGTAACAAGGATGAGGGTGATTCATCTTGCTCTGTGTTAAAGGAGAATGTACTCAAGCCAAGTGAGTCAGCTGCAAAAACTGCTACAAAGGGCCAGAAAAAAGGTAGCAAGCAGGTCATAGTGGAGAAACAACAGCCTACTAGGGGTTTATCAAAGAGAGTTGATGCTAAACATAATTCTAAATGATGATTAAGTCATTGATTTGGAATATTAGATCAGTGAGGACTCAGAAAGGCTTTCATAAGTCAACAATGCTTCACAGACATCATAGTTTTTTCTTAATAGCACTGCTGGAGCCTTTCCAACAGTATAGCCAAATTCAGAAGTATAAAAGAAGGCTGCATATGCATTCTATAATTTCCAACTGTAATGGAAAGATTTGGATTTTTGTAGCTGATAATATAGAGGTGGAAGTGCTACTAGATTCTAGTCAACAGGTGACATTGAAATTGTTTTTTCAAGAATTTAATCAGGTTGTTGTCACTTCTCTTGTTTATGCTAAATGTGATGCTACTGATAGATTGGAGTTGTGGGACAACATTTATAACCTGTCCAATTCAATCACTTTACCATGGATGGTTGGAGGAGACTTAAATTTTGTAATGACCCGTTTGGTCGTTATTGCATCTCTGACACTTTTGACCCTTTTTCGAGTTTGGTTAGCTCACTTTTGACCCTAGGGGACCATTGACATGCTTCCCGGGGTGTTTAGATTTTATTCGAGTGAACTTTGTGAAAAGTGGGCTTAAATCGAAAAAAAGTTGACTCAAAATTGACTTTTGGGTAAACGGACTTTTTTCGGAAATCCGTCAATTCTGAGAGGTCCGGATGGTCATTTAGAACATGTGCGCATATTTGGTTTGGTTCCCAATGCACTCAGGTGCATTTTGGGACTTGGGTTGGAAAGTTAGTTTTGAGGTATCGAGGATTGACTTGGTCAACGAGGCCTCCGATGGGAATTCCAAGGCCACGAATGCGTTCGTAGCACGTTTTTATGTATATCTGCATATTTAGTTTGTGTTTGGGAGGTTCAGACATGGTTCCGAGTGATAATTCCAAGTTTGGAAGACACTAGAAAAATTCTGGTGTCTGGAGGCCGCAGAAGCGGCCGGAGGGTCGCCAAAGCAGTCGGGTGGCAGCCAAAGCGGCCGAGTGGCCGTCGAAGCAGTCGACGGGCAGAATCTGCTATTTTTAAGTTTTAAAAGCCCCAACCTTAAGTCATTATTCCATTTTCATATCTCTAAGCTTGGGGAGGCGATTTTGAGAAGGTTTTCACTGGTTCTTCACAAGGGTAACATCCTTGACCTTAGAATCATCTATTCACTTCTCTTAATCATTAATCTATGCTAAGATTCTTCCTAAGAGTATGAAGGCTGAGTGGGTTTTGGGGTTTTCTTCTAAAATAAACTTCTGGTTAAAAAATCTTGATTTGTTGGTTGGGTTAGCTCTAGTAAGCATGGATTTGATGACAAAAATTTATTATTGCATGATTCTAACCTAGTAATAACTAGAATCAAAGAGGGTTTCCATAGGTTTTGGGAGAAAAAGTGTTAAAAACGAAATTGATGAATAGATGGAGTTTAATGATGAAATCGTTGATGTTTATGATAGATTATCATGTTTCTATGCTTAGTAATCAATAACCCATGATTATTTCATAGAAATTCTTGAATCAAAATTAGGGTTTTTAGACCCAAATTGGGGGTTTTTCATATAAAAAGGGTTCTGAGGATTAGTTGAACATTCCTTTGATTTTAATGATGGGTTTGGATTAATTGGTGTTAAAATTGGTATTTTCATCATAAAATTTTCATTTTTCCCTTAAGTCCCGTTTTCCTAAATTAAAGAGCGGGCTTGACCCAAATAGAATTTAACCAATATGGGTGTCGTTCTTCTCGTATGCTTACGTAGAATCTTTATTTGATTAGAGTTTGATTGTGTGGAGACTCACCATGAGGGAAAGGAATTACTTCGTGGTTCGTGATTTGCTGTTCGGCGTTCCAGGTAGGTTATGGCTTACCTTTGTGGTGAGACTTGGACTAGCGAAGCGTATGTTTAGATAATATTATCGGAGATTCATGTAAACCTTCAGGTATGAAGTTTGGGTTGGATGTTGCCTTAGGGTTTGGTATTGCTTGTGACTTGTTTGATCGGGCTTGTGGCCTGTAGACTCCATAGGACCTTGTTTGGTATGTTGTGTATAATTGGTGGATTGTTTGTGAATTGGGAGTCAAACGGATGGACGAAATTACTTGATATTGATACTAGCACTTAGTGTACGTCTTGTTATTGGTATAGCAATCTTAGGATATTTGTTATATCCCGTATTTTGAGCAACGGGACAACTTGGGTGAATTACGATAAGTGAGAACAAGACTACCCCGAGAAGTGAAGTAGAGACTTTTGTGTGTCTTAAAGACTTAAGTTGTGTATGATTTTAATGTCATGAAAATGTTAAGGAAATACTTGGAGGCAATTTTCCATTTTTAGTAAGTGTGCTATTTTGGGAAAGTTTGAAAATTCAAAAAAAAAAAGAGAAATAAACACCATGTGGCCGGCCACCTTAGGTGTGGGCCATGGCCACATGGATGGTGAATAATTGGCATAATAAAAGATGACTTAGTCATCTTGTGGATCATTATCACACTTAGAATTTTCAAGAAAACTCAAGAAACTTGAGAGAGCAAGAAAAGAAAGAGGGTTCGCCACCTCTGAAATTCAAGATCAAATTTTAGCCATAAAAATAAATAAATTCCTCAAGCAAACTTGCTAATTCAAGGGTGCTAAGTAACGTGGAGTGGTTGTTTCGGACGATAGTTTACTCGTTTTCTCTATCTACCAACTTTGGTCAAGTTAAGAAGAAGAAGAAGAAGAAAGGTGAGTTTTAATCTTGTTTTATGTGCTATACATGGTTTAGATATGTTGTAGTATGCTAAAAAGGAAGAAATTCATAATAGAAATGATGTTGAGGTTGGGCCGTGAATATGAGGTCTTGACCGTGTGTGTGTGAGTTGGAGTAGAAGTAAGGTATTAATGTTAATTAGCATGATTTGAATGTTGTGGGGTGAAGAAAAGAATGAAAATCATCTTTGTGTGTAGTTATGGTGTTGGCCGAATGGCCCTCCTTTGTGTAGTTGTGAATGAACTAATCGTCGTTAGTATTTCCGCTATCGTCGTTATGGATTTTATAAGGAAAATGCAAGTTCGATGACTCAAAATAATGTTATGTTAGTTATGGGATGATTGGGAAATTTATGTGGATTTTATGTAATTTTTGTACTTATGAGAATTGTATTGTTAATGTGTGGATTATTAGAGTAATTCACGAATTTGGAAGGAAAGAATGTAGATCATGTTGTTCTCGGGTTTTGAAGACCAATTCGGGTGAGTTGGGACAATGTTTGGGTTGTTTGAAATATTGTATGAATTGCTTAAAGTGTTCTTGTATATGGTTCGAATGGATTTGGATTGGTAATCGAACGTATAAACGTTGATATTAGTTTGAACGTAAGTGGTCGAAATGAGTATATTATGAATATTGTTGGAATATTATGTATGTTGTTAAAGTCGTGTAGAAAGAACTAGTAAGGTTGAAATGCATTGTGAATTGATTATTGAGATTGTAGTTTGGTTGTTGGTTTGGTTGTTGTTGAAATTAGCCGAGTTGAAATCTCGGGGTTGGTGTATTTACAGGGGAAATGCTGCCGAAATTTCTGTAGAATTTAATGTTCGCTTGGAATTGAATGCCTAAGTGCGTATGGCTAATGTTAATATATTTGGCGTTATGTAGATCTTGGAGTTGCCGAGAGTTGAGACTTGACTTAGCTTGCGAGCGAACAAGGTATGTAAGGCGTTACTTTCTATTCATTGGCATGTCTTAGTACTACTAGGCTATGACCCGAGCCTCGGGGTAATTTCACTCTTAGAATCCGAGCTTAGTTACGTACTTTATCCGTTCCTAAAGATCTACTCTTTAATGTAACCAAACTAAGGTTCTTATGTTTTCAAAAGATTGAATTTCCAAAGCCTTATAAAGAGTTTTGCTATTAAAAAGGGTCCCGAACTTCAAACGCCCGTAACTTTTGCATACGAGCTCGGAACGCCCCAAAACATAATAGGTAAGTTCATAAGACATAACTCTCCCCTAACTCTCGTAGTCGGGCTCGGATGGGGGTCGGAACCCGTTCGTGGGGCCCGCGGCTTCTCTATGCTATCCTTAATGACTTTCGGGAAAAATTTAATACTATTTTCACTTTGACTTCAGCATATGGGTTTCTTACTTATTTACTGAGTTATGATTATGATTTTATGCATATGGTTACTCACGACTCCGCTCGTGATTATGGTTAGTACTTCTTTCACGGATCCGGGCCGGTTATGTTCGTGCGCACTTTGATATATTCCGGAGTATGATGTGTTTCGGTACGCCGAGTCCCCTTTGGCCGGGTACCGTGTATATTTGGCGTTACGGGGGGTACGGCTTTTGTGATGTGATATGATATGTCGGGTGTCGGAGATTTGAAACCTTCTGGAGTATGATGTGGTATGGTGCCATCGACAGGCGGGCGACCATCGTTCTAAGAGCCTATGCATGATTTATATTTTTGATAAATATTTTGATATTTTGCATATCATATCTATTTTCTGTAATTTGTTATTATTATGATTCTGTATTTCTGCTTTACATACTCAGTACATATTCCGTACTGACCCCCTTTCTTCGGGGGCTGCGTTTCATGCCCGCAGGTACTGACGCTCAGCTTGGTGATCCACCCGTCTAGGACACCCGTTCTGCTTTCTGAGAGTGCTCCTTCGTCCGGAGCCTATATTTGGTATATATGCTATTCCGATGCATATGTACACATTTATTCAGGGGTACGACGGGGCCCTGTCCCGTCATATGATTTTGTTACTCTGTTTAGAGGTCTGTGGATATGTCTGTGGGTATGGCTATATCTGTACAGCTATGTGTGTGTGTTATATGTTTTGGGCGGTCCACCCGCCGCGGCAGCCTAGTCGGCTTGCCTCTGTGTATATTTTGAGATTCTGTACATTTTGACAGCCTAGCCGGCTTATGCTACTCACGTTGACTATTATGCATTATTTGAGGCTATATGTGATTAATTATGATTATGCGAGTTAATATGCTAATTCTGGGTGTCGGGTACGTATAAGTGTCCAATTCGGACATTAGTCACGGCCTACGGGGTTGGGTCGTGACAATATTTGACCCTTATTGTTATGGAAATTGGAGATTCATTATGATTACTCTATGGATCATTGTTGATGATATTGGTGCACTTTGTATGGCATAGTTGTGTATCATTAGTGATATTGGTGCACTATGTTTGGCACGGATTGAACTTGATATTGTTCCTGGATTGTACATGCATGGTTCCATATTCATACTCATATTCATGGCATATAGATTATTGAGTCATCCTAGGCTTGTGACACGGGATGACAGGTTATTCTAGGCTGTGTGATACGGAATGACCGAGATGGAAATACTTATACTAAATTGTTAGGCTTTGTGATTGGTACTGATCATAGAAATGAGAAGGAAACATTGGTGACTACGACATTGTGAGATTTGATTATCAGTACAACTGAGAGTTGTGACTCCATTGTGGTTTATCTTGTTGCCTTGATGATGATATTACTTGTGTGCCCCTGCGTGGCACGATTGGTTGATATGATTCGTTGATATTGTACTGGCATCATATCCATACTGCATACATTATTGCATTGGATACTGAGTCATCTCTAGGCTGTGTGCGGAGTGACTGATATTCTTCAGAGACATTATTGATATTGCGTCATCTCTGGGTACGTGTGCGGAGTGACTGATATAGAACACTGATATTATGAGATTTTTAGATATTTGTCCTCTGAGCTATGTGCGGAGTGACGGTTCTTGGACTTCTTGGGTCCCCATCGGTTGTGCTGCCGAGGCGTGAAGGTATTCCGCCATCGGAGTACAGGCATTGCATTGCATTGCATCGCATTGCATTCAAACCTCATATTGCATTGCTTTGATTATACTTCTTGGTTGATTATGACTTGGTTATGGTGTTGGTTATACTTCTGGGCTGTTTGTGAGTTAGACTACGTTGTTTGGATCGTACTAGTAGACTTGTTTGATATATGTGAATGGTTAGAACAATTGAGATTAGTTGCTATAACATAAGGTTGGATATGAACGGTGATTACGTAGAAAGCATGACTTGTATTCTATCATTTACTTGTTTTCTTTTACCTTATTATCTTTATATATGTCAACTAGTCTTAGTTGGCCTATGATACCTACCGATACCGTTGTTTTGTGCATCGACCTACACTTCGTCGCATTCTTTTATGGATGCGAGTATTAAACGAGGTTCACTCCTTTCCTTGCGCATCGGCGGAGGCGAACATTTGTAGAGCCATTCCAGGGTAAGCACAATGACGGCTAACTCTCTTTTCTCTAGCTGAACATCACATAAACTTCCCATAGATCTATGGCTAAGAGCATCAGCCACAACGTTTGCCTTCCGAGATGATATAGGATGTTAACATCATAATCTTTCAACAACTCCAACCATCGCTGTTGTCGTAAATTTAATTCTTTTTGCTTAAAAATATACTGAAGGCTCTTGTGATCCGTATAGATATCCACATGGACACCATACAAATAGTGTCTCCACATCTTCAATGCATGAATCACCGCAGCTAACTCAAGATCATGGGTTGGATAATTTTTCTCATGTTTTTGCAACTACCTTGAAGCATACGCAATCACCTTACCATGTTGCATCAACACACACCCTAATCCAACGCCTGAAGCATCACAATAGACAACATAGCCTTCCGATCCCTCTGGAAGTGTCGGAATTTGGGCGAGAGTTAATCTATTCTTTAACTTTTGAAAACTACATTCACAAGCATCCGTCCATTCAAATTTAGCTAATTTCTAGGTTAACTTCATGAGTGGTGCAGACATAGAAGAAAAGCCTTCTACAAACCTCCTGTAATAACCTGCTAAGCCCAGAAAACTACAACCTCCGTAGGCATTGTAGGCCTTGGCCAAGTCTTCACAGCCTCAATCTTTTGGGTATCTACCCGAATACCATCGGCTGAAATAATATGTCCCAAAAAGGTCACCAAATTCAACCAAAACTCGCACTTCGAAAATTTTGCAAATAGCTCTTGAGTTTGGAGAACTCTAAGGACAGTACGTAAATGGTCCGTATGTTCTGCCTCGGACCGAGAATATACCAAGATATCGTCAATGAACACAATCACAAATAAATCTAAGAAAGGCCTGAACATATTGTTCATTAAATCCATGAATACTGCCGGTGCATTAGTTAGCCCAAACGACATTACCCGAAACTCGAAATGACCATATCTTGTTCTGAAGGCCGTCTTAGGAATATCTTCCTCCGTAACTCTCACCTGATGATACCCGGATCTCAAATCTATTTTTGAAAACCATCTGGCACCTTGCAACTGATCAAATAAATCATCAATCCTTGGAAGTGGATATTTATTCTTGATCGTCACCTTATTCAGTTGACGATAGTCAATGTACATTTGCAAGGAGCCATCTTTCTTCCTCACAAACAACACGAGTGCTCCCCACGAGGATGAACTAGGCCTTATGAAGCCTTTCTCAAGAAAGTCCTTCAATTGCTCCTTTAATTGTCTCAACTCTGTGGGAGTCATTCTAGAAGGAGGAATAGATATGGGTTTAGTATTCGGTAGCACATCAATAGCAAAATCAATCTCCCGCTTTGGAGGAAGGCCTGAAAGCTCATCCGGGAATACATTTGGAAACTTATTCACTACTAGGACAGATTGAAGAGTCGGCGATTCGGCTTCTATATCTTGAACCCGGACTAAATGGTAAATACAACCTTTTGCAATCATTTTCCTTGCCTTGAGATAGGAAATAAACCTACCTCTCGGAGATGTCGTATTTCCCTTCCATTACAAAACTGGTTCTCCAGGAAATTGAAAGCGAATCATCTTCGTTCTACAATCGACATTGGCATAGCAAGAAGCCAACCAATCCATGCCCATAATAACATCAAAGTCCACCATTTTCAACTCATGTAAATCAGCCATAGTACGATGATTACAAATCACAACTATACAATTTTTATATACTCGGTTAGCTATTACCGGTTCACCAACGGGTGTAAATATTTCAAATGGTTTAATTGACTCCGGTTTCAGCCCAATTCGCCCAGTAATATAAGGAGTAACATATGACAATGTGGAGCCCGGATCTATCAAAGCATATACATCATGAGAAAATACGATAATGTGCACAGCCGTGTGGACCTCGGGGGGGAGACTCGAATCTGTCACCCGGCTAATGCATAAATACGGTCTTGGATACTAGGGGCGGGAGCTACTCCTCTACCTCTACCACGGGCCGGGCGGTGTCCGCAACCTTGCCCCGGAGGGCGTATAGATGATGAAGACCCGGTTGCCGACCCTGAAGTCTGGACCCTACCCCTACCACCAATCGAGGGGGTAGTCACGCATATATGGCTTTGGTGACCACATGTATAGCAAACATCCGAGCCTAATCGACACTGGCCCCAATGTAACTTCCTGCACTGAGAACATCGTGGCATGGGTGGCCTTGCCTGACTCGAGTCGCCTCTGAAATAAGAACCCGAAGCCCTAAAACTCTGACTCGGCCCAGAGTGAGTGGATCCATCAAATCTCTGGCCGGTAAACCGTGGAGGCACACTAGTCATGGAATGGCCTGAATGCCTAGAAAATTGCTGTCTTTGCCCTCCTTTAAGCTCACCAATCGGACCCGAAGATCTAGCCCTCTTGTGATAACCTCTGTCAAGCTCACGCTCACCCTCTTTGCGATTGTTGGCTTTCCTCTAAATTCTGGGCATGGTCTTGAATGCGAGAAATATCCATATTGTCCTGAAGGAACGCAGTCAAGCACTTATCCATCAAATGTGGCCTTAAGCCACTCACAAATCGGTGCACTCGATCACCCATATCTGCTACCATGGCCGGATCATACCTAGCCAAAGAATTGAAGCGGAGACTATACTCTAAGGCACTCATACTTCCTTGCCTAAGATTCAAGAACTTGTCGGCTCTAGCCCGCCGAACCTCTTGGGGCAAGTAATGTCGAAGGAAAGTATCAACAAATTCTTGTCATACCGGGGGAAGTGCATTAACTCCCTTAGAAGACAACCACACCATATACCAATGAACCGCAACATCCCACAACCTATACGATGCTAACTCCACCGATTCAACGTCGGAAGCATGCATTAACCGAAGTGTCCTCAACATTCCATTAATAAAGTTTTAAGGGTCCTCATCCGGCTTTGACCCGAAGAACTCCGGAGGGTTCAAGCCAATAAAATCATGCTTTCTTGCACTAACCTCCCTATCACCATGACCCATACCTTGCCGCTGGGCACAGTGGCAACCAATTGAGTCAACAATTAAATGGCCTCTTTCATCTCTTGGCCCGAAACCTTTGGTGGATGAGCTGGGGGTGCTGGAGCTGGGGCTGAGGCTCCCTCATACTCCTCAGAAATAGGCAACGAGTGAGAGAACTGAGATTGAACCATATTCTGGGACTCACCTTCCTCTATAATCGTTGGCGGTACTCTTTTAGCTCACTTTTCTGCCACTGTCTTGCCCTTTTGGGCTGCCGTAGCTTTCCTCTTTACAGGAATTTCTGAAATACATACCACACAGTTAAAGGAAAAGAAATCCTTATATTATGGCTCTACCGCACGATCTTATGAAGAAAGAAGGTCATTCATTCCTAAAATGCCCGCAGCCTCTTGTTTATAAGTGTGGCATGCAACACACCCATAAATAAGACTCTACTGGACACGGCTCGTAGACACACCCTAGGACGAAAGCGCTCGATATCACTTCACGACCCGAACCGAGGAGACGTGGCGGCACCGGAGCTAACCCACCGGGCACCTCTCATCATACATTCACATTCATCTATAGGTGAGCCACATAGCCTATTAACAATTCTATGCCTCAAAAATGCCATTTTCAACGGCTAAAACACCTTTATATATCAACGCCAACAACTAAGCCCTTACACATAAACACAAGCCGACAAGGCTAACAAAATAGTATATCAAAACGTGAACCGATAAGGCAAAAGACATCCACTATACATGACTGTCTACGAGCCTCTAAGAAGAGTATGAATATCATCATAAGGACGGGATAGGGCCCCGCCATGCCCATACATACACACAAAAGAATAGTACGAATAGCTGCAGCTCTGAATCAAATGGAGCTCCTCGATGCAGTCTCTGAACAAGCAGTCTATGGGTCAAGTCTATCTCCCTGTCCACCTGGGGCATGATGCAGCGTCCATAAACAAAAGAACGTTAGTACGAAGAATGTACTGAGTATGTAAAGCATAATCAATAACATAATGGAAGCATAAGAAATAACATAAGATAGAAAAGCCATAGAATGAAAGAACTATTATACCTCTAGTGCCATTCGTCATATTTACTTACCCTCTTTCTAATGAGAAACTTCCATTTCATACATTTATACATTTAGTAGTATCATACCCGACCATGATAAGATTCAGTGTTATACATATCTGGCCCTACCAAGGCTCAGTGTCATCCGTACCCAACTGCAATAGTGTGAGCACGATAGATATCATACCCGGCCATATAAGCTTGGTGTTCTTAGAAGTCATACGTTAATATATATATATATATATATATACATAGGAGCACATACACGTCCTCAACATCATCATCATCACCATTATTTTCATTATATCCTTCCTTAAAGGATCAACTATCATAGGATGGGACCAATGGTATCGTGAGAATATCAAGATCATGAGCTTTAGTGATTCTAAGAATGAAATCATCATGGAAGATACTATGGATTTCACATGAAGGTATACATCAATTGGATCATGCCTTAAGAAATAAGGGTTAGCCTTACATACCTTTATGTCTTCTTAACTACTTAATGTTCACCTCCAAAGCCCGAGAAATCTACATTTAAGAGGGTTCATCCCAAGGTTAGGCTTCAAAGGCACCCTTAAGTTCAAACGAGTATAATTCGTAAGCTAGCGAAAATTGGGCAGCATTTCCCCTATTTCATCTACTTCTACCAAATTCCAAAACAACTCCCAATCAACAATGACATTATCAACAATACCAAAATCAAGAGATTGCATTCAAGTTAAGCATCATCCAATCCCAAAACTCCTTTTCATGATCATTCATAACAATGGCAATATCACAACACCATATATGCTTACATACAATATTTCCTCAACATTATCTATAACATCCACAACAAGATTATACTCTTAACATGCCAAGAATTTCAATTCAAGTTAACCTATGGCTCATAATATCTCCAAGTTCATACTTGAACTCTATTTCCACTTTTCTTCCTTTACCCACATGGCATAACAATCAAACAACCTTAACCATATGTAAAAGATGTGAAATCTTACCTTAATCACACAAGAAAAAGTCTTGGATCAACTTACTTCACCAAAGTGATAAACCTTAACATCAATACCCAAGGAAAACTTGAGTTCCACAAGCCCTAGCAAGCTTCTTAGCACTTGAATCTCTTAATTCTCTTGGATTTGGCTTAGATTAGTTTATGGAGTTGAAGAGAGGGTTTTTGGAGAGCTCTTGGATCTGATTTGAGAAAATGAAATGCCCAAATGAAGTGAAATGAAATATATAAAGCGTAACTTAAAATCCCGTCGCGCAATCCTGCGCCCACTTTGACGGGCCGTCAAAATGCTCCATCAAACTGCCCAACCAAACATGGCTGATATTTGGCACAAATATCATGTTTTGTGTCATTTTACATCCTACTCTTATGACTTTTGTCGCTTAATCTATGATGAAATTGTCGTATTTGAACTTATGTCGTCATATTTCATGTGTATAGGTACGATGAAGGCAAACGATGGAAAATCGGGCTAAAAGTGATTGATTTTGGAGCATATGATGATTACACGAGGTGACGAGTCGAAGACCACAAGTGATGAATTAAAAGGAAAAAAAAAATTGAACTGAAGGTCTCGCTTTCATCCGCGCGTAGCGAAGAAAAGCGGAACCGAGAACGGCTATCCTTCCGCATCGCGGAAGGAAAGCGGGAGGCCTCAGAACATTGTGCTTTTCTTCCGCATCGCGGAAGGAAAGCGGAACTCTGCGCGGTTCTCCCGATTCGACTAGGATTTGGTTTCCTTATATTTTATTTTTACCCTAGACTATATATAGACATTTTATGTTGCTGAGAACGTGTGCTGGGATTTATTCAAGGATTTGTAAGCCACCGTTCTCTTTTTCTCTCTCTAGGTTTCTTTTATTTTTCATCTTTTTCAACCCTAGATTATTCATGAATTCTTTTGTCTATGAACGAATCGTGAGTAGCTAAACTTCTTAATTCTAGGGTTGTGGCGAAAGACTTGAAAGTTGATTTGATGACAATTATTATCTATTGATTTTTCATATTTTGGGTTGCTTATTTATTCTTGATCTTAATTGTTTGATTATGCGGCTAATAGTTGAACACTATACGTAGTGCGCGAATTGAACTTGAGAAAGGGAATTCACGTACGTAATAAGAATAAATAGAGTTTGTTCGATTTAATCGTTTCGTTCATGAGGATAGAGATATACCCCGTAGCCCTACTTAGTTGAATACGAGAAATAAATGCGTTCACTTGTTACCTCTAATGACCATAGAGATATAGGCGTTACGATAACATCTAGAGGCTTGTGAGTAGTTCGAGAGAATATCATAAAGCATAATTAACCGTCAACTAGTAACCCGAAATGAGATAGGTGAAAATTGTGCGAAGATCAACCGGGATTAGTCGAAAGCCATGACCCTAGATCTTTCTCTCATACGATAATTCTTACAATCTTTGTCAAGATATTCCCGATAAGAAAAACACCCACTACAAATTGTTTACTTTTCGGTTTTAGGTTACATAATAACCATCTTGATTTTCACTTTCTTGAATAGTTTCATCCGAATTCGAATTAGTTTAACAGTAGAATCTAAGTCTCTGTGGGATCGATATCTGGACTTAACAGTCTATATTACTTGTACGACCATATATACTTGCGTGTGCGTTTCACTGTGACAGTTTTGCGGCGGAAGATTCAATTTGACGAGCCGCAGAAATTTCTACGGTCCGTCAAACTGGTTCGTCAAAAAGTTCTGCTCGAACAGTCTGTCATAAGACACCCATAACATTTTACTTCAATGTCGCATTGACTAACGGTTTGTTGCATTGGAAACTAGACTCGATGAACTTCAATTTAGAAAAAAGAAACACACCAAAACTTCTCATATTCTAGGAGATATACCTCTCCCAAGTTGGGCCAAAATTCTGTCCAAAAGTTTGCCAAGTTTTCCCAAAGTTCTGACAAACTCAATTCCTTAATTTGCTTGTTCTCAAATCCTTCCATTGCTTATTTCATGAGCTTAAATCCCCATAACCGTAATAATGGAACATATAATCTCATATATCCTAGAAGATAACCTTAGTTTCCACAATTAGGACAACTAACACCTAACGAATCTCAATGGTCGAAACTACGAGGTGTAACATTCGCCTACCAAGGTAGGATAGGTAAGTGCCCGCGCGACTTTGTTAAATTGGGTGGTGATAAATGTTGTGTTGAATCAAGAAGAAAAGATTGGGGGTCTTCCTGTAGATATGAATAATGCATAGGATTTTGCTTTTTGTATCAACTCATGTAAATTGGAGGAAGTACATTTCAAGGGTAGTCCTTTTACTTGGGGAAATGGTAGAACTAATAATGAATATATTTTTGAAAGACTTGATAGAATACTGTTTAATTCACAAGTTCAGCATTGGCTAGGTAATATAGAAGTTGAGCATTTGGCAAGAACAGGTTCAGATCATGCACCTCTTTTATGTTCTTATGGTTCAACTTCATCCAATGGTACTAGACCTTTCAAGTTCCTGAATTTCTATACAGATCATGCCACTTTTCATGATATTGTTAAGCAAAATTGAATCTCTTATGATCATCTTGATCCTTTCATCAACTTTAAAGTCAATCTAAAAAGGATGAAGGGTGTCTTATCCAGTTGGAGTAGGGAAGTATATGGTGACATATTTAAACAACTAATTATCAGAGAGGAGATTGTCAGAGTAAAGGAAGAACTATTTGAAGAAACACCTTCTGCTGGCACAGGTGTGTCCTTCAATGTGCTCAATCGAAACATAAAATATATCTACATTATGAGGAGGAATATAAGAGGCAAAAAGCAGGATTAGATTGGTTTGCCGAAGGTGATAGAAATACTAGATTCTTCCATAATCTAGTAAAGGGCAGAAGGAAAAAGTTGATGATCAAAAGAATTCAAAGTTCTGATGGTGTCTGGTTAAAGGATGAGGTAAAATGGTCGCCGAGGACCGCGTTTTATCGTGCTCCAATTTTCGCGTGCTGCGCATTCCCAAAGCACTCTACTTGATCATGTTCCTAAGCTTATAAATCAGCAGACTAATGAGTCTTTGTGTAAGATTCCAATCTTAGAGGAAGTCAAGTAGGCAGTATTCAATCTTAATGGGACAAGTGCAAGTGGTTCTGATGGTTTCTCTGGGAAGTTTTATCAGTCATGTTGGGATATTATAAGGGTTGATGTGTACAGAATGGTGGTTGAATTCTTTAAGGGACAAACGCTTCCTAAATCCATCACTCACACAAATCTGGTTTTGCTTCCAAAGAAGGAGATGGTGCAAACTTACTCATATCTTAGACCTATAAGTCTGAGTAACTTTATAGACAAGATCATATCAAGAGTGGTGTATGATAGGCTTGAAAATGTATTGCCATCCTTTATTTCTAGCAATCAATTTGGTTTTGTCAGGGAAGCAGCATCATTGAGAATGTGCTGCTAGCTCATGAGATTGTGACAGATATTAGAAAGAGGGGTAAACCTGCAAATGTTGTCATTAAGTTGGATATGGTAAAAGCATATGATAGAGTATCCTGGAATTTCTTGACTAGAGTTTTTGCATAAGATGGGATTTGAGAAGCAATTCATTGATCAAATATGAAGACTGCTAGCCAACAACTAGTATTCTATTTTGTTCAATGGGCAGGCAATAGGTTTTTTTCACTCAACTAAAGGGGTTAAGCAAGGTGGCCCTCTTTCACCTGACCTTTTTATCATATCAGCTGAGGTGCTATCTAGAGCTTTGAATGCTTTGTTTGAAGATTCTAGTTATGTTTGTTATGGGATGCCTAAATGGAGTCACAACATAAATCACCTGTCTTATGCTGATGATACAATCATATTCACATCAGCAGAGAAAGATTCCCTTCAGAAAGTAATGCAAGTATTACAACAATATGAGGAACTTTCTGGCCAATTGATCAATAAAGAGAAAAGTGCTTTCTACAGGTTTCATAAGGTGGCTAATAATCTATATCAGCAAGTGGAGCAAATCACTAGTTTTTCAAGAGACTCATTCCCATTGAAGTATTTGGGCTGTCCCATTTTTCATGCCAAAAGAAAGAAAGTGTTTTATAATTGATCTAATAAAGAAAGTGAAGAATAAATTGCAAAACTGGAAAGGGAAGCTGCTATCATATGGTGGGAAGGTTGTGCTTATAAGTAATGTTTTACAAAGCATTCATGTATACTTACTATCAGCAGTAGTGCCAACTAAACACACCATCAATGAGCTCCATAAGATATTTGCTAGATTTTTCTGGTCCAACAAGGAAGAGGGAAGAAGCAAGCATTGGGTTTCATGGGCTAAGGTTTGTCTTCCAAAAGAGAAGGGTGGTTTTTCTTTTAGATCATTATATGATGTGTCAAAGGCATTGTTTGCCAAGTTATGGTGGAAGTTCAGGACAGAAAATTCTATGTGGACAACTTTCATTTGGAACAAGTACCGTAAAAAGCACAGACCAATAGAAGCTCAATGGAAGGGTAACTCTCTAATTTGGAAAATAATGCTTGAAGCTAGGGACTTGATTGATCAACATATTTGGTGGGAGCCCAGAAATGGTGAATGCAATGTGTGGCAAGACAACTGGACTAGATTAGGTTGTTTAAAACAGGTAGTTCCTGTCCAGCTTAATATTGATGAGTTGAACTACTTCATGACAGGTAAAGGGTGGAATTTTCAGAGATTGCAGGATATTCTTCCTTTGAACCAGGTGAATCACATTAGATACAACCAGGAAATGGTGCGAGGATCACGAGCAAGGATAACCCTTGGTGGATGTTGATTGCAAATGGCAAATTCACAGTTAAAAGTGCATGGAATGAACTAAGGAAACATGGAGAACACTCTATGCATTTCACAAGATTGTGGAGTAAAGGTGTTCCTTTCAAATTTTCCTTCCTGCTATGGAGATTTTAGAAATTAAGTTACCTGTTGATGATGTGCTCAAGAGAATACATATATCCATAGTGTCAAGGTGCAGATGTTGTGATGACTACTGTTTTATTAAGAAACTATGAAACATCTGTCCTTACGAAGATTTACCAGTCCATATGGTTATACTACACTACAGCACTGGATCGATAGTCCTTTTGTTATACTTGAGACTTAGGTGCGTTCGGACATTTTGATGATAGGTGGGATATTAAAGTAAGACTATTTTCCAAATGATTTTAATGTGTAAGTGGGTATGAATATTGTTTACGAGTATTATTAGTATGGAAATGTTTGAGAAAAGTATTTAAGGGTAAAAAGAGGAATTCGCAAAACGGTTCATGGAAATAATGCGGAAGGCCGAGAAAAGCGGAATTTTCACACAAGGGATGGGGATAAAGATTATATTATCTAAGTATGAGAATGTATATATATGGCATTTGGAGGGCGTAGGAAGTAAATCGGTTAACGTGATCACTCGAGGATAGCCTCTCGTAACCATAAGCCAAGGTGGGGCCCACCCATCTAGATTTTATAAAAGACATATATAAAGAGATATATGGGTAGTACATGTGAAGTTGAGCAAGTCTTAAGAAGGACCCATAAGCCAAGATCGAAAGTGTAAGCCCTCCAAAGACGATTTAAGAAAACGTTTCCGGATGACACAGACTTTAGTGAGGGGCAAAAACGGTATGATACGTTTGGAATTTGGGAAAACCCCCAGAAATAAAAGTTGTAGATAATTAAATTAGCTTTCCAACGGTAGGTTGTGGACCCTCACACGATGTCGGAATCAAAAGTTATGACCATTTTAAGAGAGAGACCTTAAGCTGCCAAAAATAATAAAGAAAACTCCGCGGGCCCCACGAGGAGGTCGGTGAAACTGACCTAGGGAGGCTATAAAAGACCCCCTAAGTCTCATATTTTCAGCATAATAGTATCTCCAAAAGTCCTAGAAGCCTCTCCAAAATTTCTCCCAAACATTATAGTCCGACAAATCGAGAATTTAAGATTTCGCCAAACTAGTCGCGAAAGGTGATTGTTCTTCCTTCTACTCAAGTGTGGCGTTGGAGAAAATTTATGTGGCTGAGTTTCTTCAAGTATAAGGTATTTTATTCATCCCATATCTTGTGTTGAGTTTATTTTAAGGTCTAGCAAGTTTTAAAAAACGAAAATAGTTATGGAGAAGGGTTATACGGTGTTGTGTTGAAGCTATTGTGTTTATGGACCTGCTTGAACATGTTGTGGCCGTGTGTATGGACTGATTTATATATGTAAAGATGGTATATAATATTGTTAGTTTGTTGACAAGATTATACTCGATTGGGACGAAGTGCGATATTGTTGTTGTATGTTGAAAAACATCGGTGCGGGATGTTTATGGAACATATTATTATGAATAAAAGTGTTGCGATGTTGATAATTGCTTGAGTTGAATTCCGGGATTGTTGTTGATTGAAATTGGCCAAGTTGAACTTGGTGGGATAGAGCATTTATAGGAAATGCTGTCAAATTTCGGTAGGCAAGTGTTATCTTAAGATTCAATTTCTAAATGCTCTAATTAAGGTTTGGTAAATGTGACCAATTTGTAGATTTTGGTGGATTGGAACTTGAATTTGGAGTCGCACGAGAAGCATAAAAGGTATGTAAAGGCTTACTCTTCTTTCTATGGCATGTCTTAGACGTAATAAGCTTGAATACGTGTACCGGGGGACAATCCCTTTCCTAGAAATCCTAGATTGAAAATAGTTACTATTCATTCGGAAATGGGAATTGAAACATATGTTCGCGAATAGTT
This sequence comes from Lycium ferocissimum, assembly GCF_029784015.1. Classification (NCBI taxonomy): domain Eukaryota; kingdom Viridiplantae; phylum Streptophyta; class Magnoliopsida; order Solanales; family Solanaceae; genus Lycium; species Lycium ferocissimum. Next base: position 38,279,974 of record NC_081347.1, on the reverse strand, counting down.
GAGAAAAAGGTCTAAACACCTAGAACTCGCAAGGTAAGAGACTTTGTTTACTAAAACTCTCATACGTCTCATTCATGAAACGTGTTACATGTACGCCGCCTCATTTGACTCGGGAGGTGGGCCCACTATTCCCTAATTTCCTCCTATGGCTCCGCCGCTTATTTCAATACTACGGTTAAAGGAAACTTTTTTGGATATTATTAGAGCTACTAAATAAGAATTGTTTTAACTAAACCCTTGACTGATGCATGATTTTCTTTTCTAAAGTTTTACAAAATGTTTTCCAAAAATATTAACTTTTCTCTCAAAACCCGGTTTACAATATTGAAAGTCTTAATGACTAAAGCAATGACTATGATCCCACGATGACTATGACTCTACGATGCCTACGATCCTATGATGCCTATGATCCTACGAATACTATGATCCCATGACGACTACGATCCTACGAAGACCGTGATCCTGGCTAATGCTACATCCCATTAATACCAGGTCCTATGACGTCGCGATGCTATGATGCCTATGTCATGACAACTATGATTCTATGATACGATATGCTATGTCTATGACCCGATATGCTACGACACGCTCTCTACGCCGATAGTCCTTGCCTGTGATTATCGTTCCTCCAAGCAGAGACAAAGCGTCTAATGACATCGCATAATGCGACCGCGAGGGTTCCGACCTTACGTCACTCCGACAAGCAATACGATTTTCCCCGGGCTCCTCTCGCATGCCAAATACGAAATACGGGTCGGGGGACGGGAACTACGCATACTTGGGGAATCGTCAAACTATAACATACACTGTCACCGTTTATCATCCCTGACGCGGATGCCCGACGCGGATTTACAAGTGCAGCCGGAGTATTCCTACGCTATGCGGGCGAGTCGCTCGCGCGTACTATGACCCGATATGACCAAATAAGCACGCATGACATCCGCCCCTGCGGGCACTCATACGCACAGGTTACTCGCTATCCTATGGTATGGGGTTCGACAAGCCCTCCATGCAAGATATGATTCCTACGTATTGTGTCGCGCATTGACATGACATGTTTTATGTTTCTACGCGGTTATTGTTCATGTATACATTTCTTACTATGTTACTATCTGCGTCTTACATACTCGCACATTGTTCGCATCGACCCCTCTTCTTCGTAAGTCGTTGCTTTCATGCCGTTGCAGTACACCGTACGACGCAAAGTTAGTATAGAAGATGTCCAATGCAGCTGGTAGGCTCCACTTGTCCTGGGAGTGCCGCCGAGTCGCATTATATGTGTCGTACGCTTTGTTCGAAGAGACTTTCGTACGTAGCCGGTATCAGTCGTCATATATGTTTTCGCTCCGGAAATCGATATGTTATTATGATTTCCGTGTCACACGAGTCTTATATGATGTCGATTTTATTTATGAAAAAAAAATGTTCTATGTATTCTTTCTAACCGATTCATAAAGTCATTCCGTGTGAAGAAGAGTTAGCGGGTTCGCTTTCGCTCCGAATATGGGGTTCTGGTGTTTCATCACACCCAAAGAAGACCGGGGTGTGACACCTTTAGTGCGCATTCACCAAGCACCGTGAAACGGGTGGAATACGCAAGGTGCTCCTATTCTCAAAGTCTACGTCTACTGTTGTACCAGCATTCATCCGTCGGCAATTAGCGGAAAAGAGGAATGCTATTATGCATGGCATCGGCGATGAGCAAGTTTAAGGTAATATACGGGATTACTTACAACTTGTTCAATCAAGTTAGATCTTTATATCCATGGTCAAGAACGGCCCCGGATTGTCCTCACTTGTTAATACATGGAAAAACTTACCTCATAACAGATTAGATCGGGTGCTTGTGTTGTCCTCAAGAAGACGGTTCAAATACAACTCGAGGAGCTTCATGGTAATCCGGTGATTAAGTTCTAGCTGGTAAGAAATGAAAGCAAGGGCTGGTGTACTGGTGAAAGAAAGTGCAAAGATACAATAAACATCAAAAGGGTTGCTGCTAAGGCTGATGGTCTTGAATACCTAGATCTCTAATCATCTCGTCTACGTAGTCATGTAATCAAATTCATCGACCTTGATTACATTGTGGAAGGGATCCGATTTTCCACAGAAGATTAGTGTATGGAAAACTAAGGATGATCAAGCATCGAGTAATAAGTGGCCATGGGCTGGCTTCACCACATCTTCGGTAGAAGGCAATGCAATCGGCAAGACGCTGAAGCGAACATGGTTTTTGATTTTGCAGTTCAATTTAAATCATAGCTTTCAAGAGTTGCCAAATACCGCAAGGAAGATTCTCAATAGTGACAAAAAGTGTAAATGTCATACATCGTGCATTCAACATATAAGGTTAGGGAGCGTATTGAAGACAAACCTACTCATCAGTCAATTAGAGTTTCAAGTTCAAGATCAGAGTAGTTATCTAAATTCATCCTATCCTAGTTCCGGTACTAACAGATTTTTTGTTCATTCCGCTAAAGGATTTCATTAGATGATTAATACAAAGCAAAGTAGTTAGGAATCGTGATGTTCTTTGGATGGCATCCATTCCTACTAGAAGACAAGTGATACAAAGCATCATCGATGGAAAGTTTGCCTATTTACCGCTTGAAGTTACTTTTGGATTTCCGATAACATAGCACCCGGCGAGAGCTTGAGGTGTCCGACAAGCTTTAATTACGCATCAAACTTTAGATTTCAAACGTATATTGTTTAGTCTTCTTTTTTTCTTAGATATACTAATTTTTTATTGCTTTTTGATTCGCTTTATGTAAATATCTTTCCTCTTATCAATAAAACACCACCAAATTTCCTTGCCGCGGTGGTTCTTTTGGCTAAAAAAAATAAAGAAAATGGCTATTTTTCCAAATAAATAATAAAAATAAAAAAAGATTGGGCAGGCGTGTTTGGACCCGCAAGGCATGGGGTCGTGGGACTCAACTTATGCCTTAAGGCAAACTTTTACCCAAAATTAGGCCTTAAGCTAGAAGTTTGCAAATTTCCCGCAATATTTTTTTTTTTTTTTTGCCTTACGTAGTTTGAAACCCAACTCATGCCTTGCGAATCCCAACTCATGCCTTTTAATTATTTTTTTAATTTTTTGAATGTATGTATTAATCCTATCCAAGTGGGCTTTAGCGAAAGACAAAAATTAAAGACCACTAATTGAGGCAAAAATTAAAGACCAATTTCTCAAAGAAAAAGGCAATCTCCGCAAATTGCCCTAAAATTTTCTACTACTATTTTAGTTATTTAATGAAACTAAAAGTTAAAATATTAAAAGTTGTTTAAAAAAAATTGTATAGTTTTTTGGCTAACATTCTATTGATCCTAACCAAAACTTTTAGAATAATTAAAGTAATAAAGCAACTTAACCTAGACATTTTTCATGTATTATATTTGGTATCAATTATAAGAACATTCATTTCTTAAGTTGTAAAGCACTAAAATCTAACATTCTATATACGTGCTTTCTATCGATAATGGCATGAATTTATTAGGATCCTAAACTTTTTATATTAATTTAAACTTCAATATAAAGCTGGTAAAAACTCAAAATCTTCATATAATATTTTCATGAAGTTTATTAATAATTTTTTAAAATAAATGACCCGCTTAAAAGGAAACTTTGCCCCCTACTTATTCGAGCCAAAATAATAGCAATATTAAGTATTAGTTGGTAAACTTTAGAACAAGTATTCTTCTATAATCATTGAATTTTGATTTGTTTAAGCTAAAATTATAAATTATCTCTATCAAGATGACACCCATTTCATAACAAGTCACACACTCATACTCGCAAATATTCTATCATTACCGTAACAGAATTCGATCCAAAGAATACTTATTATTTTATCATAACTCAATGGGATAATTTTTAATTAAATCAAACTTATGTTATAATCAAATTATTTTGTATGTTTAAAACTAAAGAAAGTACAAATTTGATTTTTTGTTTAAAGGAAGAATTATTATTTTTAAATTTTAATGAACACTATTAATTTACTTTAATTTCAAGTACTTCATCCTTCTCATGTCCGGTTTTGCACGCTTTTTAAAGGAAACATCAATTAAAAGAATAATTCGAATAAATTAATCTATTTATCTTTCTTATCACTCGCATTAGTCTCTTTCAACATTTATTAGAGTAAAAATAAAGTTACAAAAATAATTAAATTTTTTCATACTGAAACTATCTTTAAATCAATTTTTTCTCGTAAACATGATAAATGAACTCACACAGGAATAACAATAAAATATCGCAATTAAATTAGTCTCACGCTAATTTAAGAGAGGAAAAGAAATTGGATTTGGTCACATTGCTAGTACTTTTACAACTTATGTGATAAACTTTTTAAAGACAAGCAAGAAATTGGCTCCACGTTTTTACCTTTCCGTATTTGTTTTACTTCCCAATGTGTCGATACACATGTGGCAACCGAATCCAAATATCGACTTAAAGGTATACACTGGGAATTAAACAACATTGCATTTCGTTTTTACGGAATCCAATACTCTTAACGCACGATGTACACTTGTTCCGAGTCAGCAATTTTGTAAGCATTTACCTGGGTCACTTGGTCGACCACCTCATGGCTCTTCTAGGCAAGAGACTCAGATGCTTTATCCGCCATGATATTACCACAACAACCCAAAAGAGATATTCACAAGACTATGAAATATGAAGAATGTAATAGAACATGAGGTATAAAAAAAGGTAAAAGGGAAATCAAACAGAAGATATCTAATCTAGAAAACCCAATTAAGAAAGGCATTTAAGTGAACTTTGAAAATAACAACGAGTCTTTGCATAGGAACTAAATTATCAAGAATCCCACATGAGATATTTCAAAAAAGTTACAATTTAGCATTCGGATAATTCAAGAGCTCATTCATATCGAGGACGAGGTTGTCCAATCCGTTATCGATCGTGCGGGGCACCTACTTTATTATCACTAGTAGGAGAACCTCATCTTCGTTAACCTGCTAATCACTAGCAAAATTTTAACTTCTAATCATTTTATACTTAAGCAATCAATGATCATCTGAATGAATAAATAAATAAAAGTCATAATTAATAGATAATACAAGTTTTTAAGTCTTAACTATTACATCCCCAAGATCCGAAAGTCATCGTACAAGACTCTAACCAACAATGTCTAAAGAACAAGCGTATATCTCTAATATAATAACAAATAATGTCTCGAACGAAAGAGACATCTGGAAAGAGGACCTGATCCGATCAAGCTTAACTAGCTACAAGCTAGAGACGTAGTCCAGGATGAAATCTCTCTCAAATACACCGACTCAAAAAGGCGCAGCATGTAGTATCAGACAAAACACCGACAATCAAAAAGATTATAGGCCGACTAAGATTACTTCACTTAGTATAAAGATAAAATCAACAAGATAAATAGATAGACACTTAATACTCAAATCCAAGTCACGTATCATCCCATAACAGAGTCACATCCAAGCATTTAAGCTCCTAAACCACAAGTCCATCAAGTTTTAATAATTTCACCTGATAATCACGAGTCCAAGTTCCGTCCCTGTGTAATCACTAATCCACAATTTAACTCAATCAATGGTCATATTTATATCCCAAAAGCCATTCAACAAAACCATAGCAAAATCGAACTAAACGAGCATATAATAATGCAAAACAAATGTAATGATGTGTCATGCAAAATATGATTTAAGTATGCAATGTATCGTCAACACACACCGTACACACATGCGAATCGATGTCAATAAGCCGTTCAAGAGTTCGCGGACTGTAGGACCCATGGTGTCCATACCACTTTCGTGATACTCATCTGACCCGAGCCATAAATCCTGGAAAGAACCCTGACACGATCCACATCATGTACCACCCATTTTCGAAATGAACCTCGAACCACGAGCTTAAATCCGTTAGCTTTTCGCACCCCCGTCAAACGTGCCTTTTCATTTGTATAGTAACACTGTCATATCACTCTCAGATCAATTATCAAGTACCATGTATCAAATTGTATCACAAGTTCAACAAGAAGATTATATTAACTTCTTCACTAATTTCACATCACAATATACATTCAATTCCAGCTTCTTCATTAGTATGTAATGACTATGAACAATAGCAATATCAATGTCAAACATAAGGCTTCCTCACATGTCTTTCATGAATCGTTACCGAACCATTTCCAATCATGTATGAGTGTATGAATGCATAACGAGTGTAAACATGGTAAATCAATGCAAATAAACTAACGATGAAGGTACAAGTCACAAAGCCATAAGTCATATCAAGACTTAGATCAACTCAACCATGAAATGGATCATACAAACCGTCTCACCTAACATAAGAGTCTACGTCCCTCTTTACTTCCACACATAGCAAGTATGCCTCACAACTAAGTCTTGTATCACCAAGATGCTACATTTTTCTATATATATCATCAACAATAAATCATACATCAAGTTTTCATCAACGCATCGTCATAAGTTTATATCACAATTCATATCTAAACTCATTATCCTTTCCTTTCCGATAATATGTGTCACAATAAGATAGAATGAGGCACAAGACGACAATTTAGGTAATAAGTCTAATCACAATAACAAAAGGGCACAAGCCACCATCAACAACAATCAACCTAATAGAAATCCATCCCTAATCACAATTAACCTTCAATTCATGGGGTTTCTAAAATCAATTTACCCTTTCAAATAGATTTAGGATAAAATTTCCATTTTTATTAGAACCCTAAGTCTCAACATGCAATTTCAACTATAAGAAATCCAAATTCCTTCCTAAAAAGTGATAATCTATACTCCTAGATAATTAATCAACAACCCACCAATTATTTGAAGGTTTACTAATTCTAGTGGTTCTAGATTTCCACCCACCAACATGGGATCTTTAAATAATCATAAAACTTGAAGAAAGGAAAAGGAACAAATAAAAGTGGAGACTTACCTCCAAGATCTTTCTCACTAATGAATGAAGCCCGTTATCTTTCCCGAAAACCGACTTAGGTCTTAGGAATATAGGAGTGGAGTATTAACAGGCTTTCGCCCCATCGTCGCCGGCGCGGCATGGGGTGGACTCAAAGCGGACGCTCCCATCATGGGACTTCGAATGACCCGAACGAAAAGTAACTCCCCAAACGAGGCGAAAGGGACATTCTTCTTGCTATAGCTCATTATTTTGATACGGATCTAATGTTTTAGACCTCACACAAAACAAAGGCCGTTTGACAAATGGATCCATTTCTATCCACGGCCTACGTCAAAAACATCGAATACGAGCGCGACAAAACCCAAACCCATCCGAAACTCTTCAACCCACAAAACTTTGGGGCAAGTTTTTAAATCATCTATTAACATGTTGGAACTTCCAAAACATGACCGGTCATCCTAATCCACGTTGGCGTGGGTTTAACTCTAACTCGTAACTTAACTAGATTCTCCATCAATGACTCAATTTATACTCAACCTTCAAAACCAACCCAATGACCGTTAAGTCATGATCATACTAACGAGACTGGGAAGGGTCAACAAGGGTTTAAAAGTCGAACACTATAATAACTAAATGGGTCGTTCAGCGGTTTATTAAAAATACATAAAATCAATCAAGTGAAGCACCGCTTTTTAAGCTATGAACATCGAATAGTGTTCACACCGGAAAGTCGGCATCTCCTCCCCAAAAGGCTTAACATGGATGATACGGCCCTTTCTTACAAATACATGAAATTAATGTGTCTTAATTCATACCAATGAAAGCTAAAATTTCCCTCCTTCTGACCCGCCTTCTTGAAGAGCCTTGTTTGACATTCTAAGCCCTCTCCACATACAGCCATCCTATCTTGTAAGCCCGACATTATTTGTATTACTAAGATAAACCATCATTTTCTTTGAAAAGGATTGTCAAAGACAGAATCACAATAAAGGCTTAACACCAAGAATGCATGCCCTCGAAGAACAAGAACCGAAAACTTCAAAACATATCAACATTTTTGGGAAAATTTAAAGTCACGACCAAATTTTCACCCTCAAAGTTTATGATAATATATTACCATAACAACTCCCCTGTAACCAAGGGAAATTGGAGCAACTATTAACAATTTCGTAATGAATGGAAAACTATTTTTACCTTGATATTGACTTTTAAAAAAAAAATTCCCTAGTGCTTATAGTGAAAAAGTTGGCAACTCTTCCCAAATCATATATTTTAAGAATCACAAAGCAATCCTAAACTAAATCCTCTAAACTTATCATCACATGATTAATGTCTATAGAGCATGAAGTATAAAATCCATGGTACTGAAGCATCAAAAGAATCCAAAGGGCGGATTCAGATTTTCATTCATGTGTTCTTAAAAAAGTTAAGCTAAACATACATCACATTTTTGCCGAGGCGTTCAAAAAAGTTAATATATGCACATAAACACAAAAATTTACTATATATATTAATCGTAATTTTACCGAGGGTATTCCGGTGAACACCCTGGCCCCCAAATAGATCCGCCCCTGGCAAGAACCATTTGGTTTCCTGCATCAAGTCTTCATATTTAGGCTAGCCTCTTCTAGCAAGAAAAAATTTTCAGCGGCTGACTGGATAAGTTCTCACCTCTCTATTCCAATCTTAATGGCATAATTCACACTTCAAAAGAAAAAAAAAGAATGGCTGTTTTTACATTCTGATCGACATCAAGGTAAATTATTTGAAAAGAGTTCAGAATCAAACATAAGGTAAGAACCAACATTCAACCAAGGAACATTCTTTGATGTATCTTGCAATTCCACTTGCACAGAATCTTATCACACAAATGTAGAAGGATTTCTGGTGACTTTTCAAAAAAACAAGCACTAACATTTTTATAGTTTAAAGTTCTTTTGGGCATTATTTATACTTTTTCCAAGAGTCTATGTTTATTTGAGCAAAATCGCAGATTAAATATCCTAAGGTTCATATAAATACAATAATATTTTTCATTCTACCTTTACTACATAGCGATGCCATTTAATGATGATAAGTAACGCTTCTAGATTTTTTTTTTCCACGTGGATACTTTTCTAGAAATACATTGACAGCATTTTAGTTCGAAAGAATCTGAATCTCAAGAACAAGCTTACCATTAACTTTTTCTTTCGACACTTTTACATAGTATTCAACCGTATAAGCTAACCTTCAGATTTTTGCAATACAATTAATGCTACAAAGAATCCAAGATTGTGGAATCACGACCTGCAAAATAATATATAAAGCAACAAAAAAGAAGGAAGCAAAGAGCAAACATTGAACCTTAAATGCCTACCTAGTCCGTAGATTGAAACTTTGTCATGTTTCTAAAGGATACCGTATAGATAAGGTTAGAGATAGTAAGTTCAATTTTATGATTTGTTTATACTTGAATATAAGCTCAAGTCCATCCCAAGTTGAGCATTCTAATTGCAAAGCAAAAGTAGATGTTCACTTTGTCGTGGAACTAAAAGTTAAATATTTCAAATGGTAGATAAAATAAATAAATAAATAAAAACCTATAGAGAGCTAATTTGATTTCAAAAAATCCAGATAAAAATAAATTGATGAATTATGTCAACATAGAAGGTAACATAAGCTAATATATCCAACAAAATGACCTATAACCTTGAGGGTACCGAAAGCTCCAAAGAACAAACATAACTCTATCAAGTTGCCGCAACAAAGATTATCATCGATCAATACTGGAATCTTCCCACATTCCAAAAATATTCAAATGATCAAGAAATAGTTGATACCCAAAGAACCATCATCCGGAAAATTGTAATCGCCAATCCATTTAAAAAAGTTATAATAGCCAAGTAAGACATAATCAACTCACGTGAGGATGTGTTGTTTGTTGTTATGCGAAGACAATAACAAGGTAGTTCTTTTATATCTCTTTGAGAGAGCTGTTCTTTTTTTTTGTCTTCAGTTTTCAAAATAGTTGAAATTTAAAGTGGTGGTCTTTTTCTCCCGAAGTCTAAGCCTACTATCATAAAGGCCATGAAAGATTGACAAAGAAGACAAAAACCAAATGGGAAGAAGTATACGGGGCAAGTGGACAAAAAATACGAGTCGTACTGCCCAACTCTTCATCGAGATAAGAATGATGCAACATTCGCCTTCAAATAACAATTTTTTAGTAAATTTGGATACAAAGTGAACCAAGACATACCTTGTGACTGAATTGTCATAATTAAGGTACATATTGATACACTTGTAGGTCCCTTGAACCTTTCAAATATTCTATATGTACATCACTGAATAAGATCAATCTGTTTGTGGCAATGTTTTATGGCTTTAATGTTACATCTCGCCCTTCGAGAATCTAAGTACGTTACGTATTCCTTGGAATGAAGCCCTAAAATGTCACGGAACCTCAAGAGGTCAAGGAATACTTTTAACAAGTGTTGTTAAACATGTGCCCAAAGGCTCCCGGATCAAGCGACTCAAGAAACTAAGTTTGTCAAAATCAAAGATTTGGAAAATTCGACAGAAATTTAGTCCAACTTTGGGAGGTATATCTCTTAGTAAAGCAAGAGGAGTTATGGAACGTAATAACCTATGAAAATTGAAGTCTGAGAGTCTTCTTTCCAATGCAATTGACAGATCTCAAATCCGAGATATTAGGAGAAGACATGGCTCGTAAAAATTGTACGATTTCTCTTGGTAATTGTATTTATTGCACATTGGCGAACCGTCAACATGTTGTCGCTCCATCGATGTGCACGTCGAAGTTTAGGCAGTGACCACAGCACTTTCGTATAAATAGCCCTTTCTTTGTTATTTTCATCATATTTTTCAAGGTCCGGAAGCTTCACCATAGATACATATATTCTCCCAAAGTTTCTACTTCAATCTTTATGATTTGTTGAAATCTAGCGTCAATTAAGCTCTGAAGTGCGTATAACGTCGTAGGCTTCAATTCCATCTTGGGTATCGCCGTGGTGCACGGTGGAAACCTGGATCCAAATTGGTACTAAGAGTCAACTAGTCCATTTAGGCAAGGGACGAGCGGGCTTCTAATAAGAAATTGTTTTAAGTAGCGCTCGCTAACAAGGTATGTAAGGTGTTTATTTTCCTTCGTTTGGGTACGAATCCAGAACTTGACTATGAACGTTCCATAACAAATTTACTATATTCTAATGTCTTATACTTCATTTATAATGTCCTAAATGCGTTAGTAGACCTTTGTCTCAATTGTTTGGCCTCATTAAAAGGTTCTTGATGTTGATTTGATTTTCATAACGTTATTTGGAGGTTATCGACCGTACGTCACTCCGAAAGGCCCATGTGTTACTTTTACGAGTCCTTCATGCATTTTATATATATATATATATATATTATACATTATTTACTACACCGAGTCGCGTTTATAGTCGGCTCAAAGTATACTCATATTGTGCAACCACCGACCGCCTGGGTATTCATACCGAGTCCCATTGACCGGTACGTTTTCACACCGAGTCCCATTGTGGTGACATGCTTTCACCGAGTCCCATCGGTGCGTTACGTTTCACACCGAGTCCCACCGTGGCCGGCACGTTTCACACCGAGTCCTATCGTGTCGGTACGTTTCACACCTAGTCCATTGTGGCCGGGTACGCTTCACATCGAGTCCTAAAAAGGTCAGTACGTTATGATGACATACGCATACAGATTTTCAAAACTCATGCACGCATGTCACATGTCCCGAGTTTCAAGTTGCTTCTATCCACTACACTTGTATCTTGATTATGCTTCGTTGTATTCTTCGCTCATATATACTCAAGACTCTTATCCGTACCGACGTCCCATTCTACGGGACGTCGCATTTCGTGCCGCAAGTCCCGACATATTTATCGAGAGTAGCCACAGTAGGACTTCCATCTTTCACGGTGTCGCCAAGCCACTACTCTGACTTGCTATCTTTCTATGATACTCTATGTTATCATGCCATATGTTCACATGCTACGGGCAATATCTAGGCCCCGCCCGACCGTAATGCTTTTGTACGTCGACTCTGGAGGCTCATTGTTACACCGTATCTTCGAGCACTTATCAAATTTGAAACATAAGTACGTCGAGTTATGGTTAAGCAAAATCACTTTGGAATGTGCTTGAGCAAGCATTATTAAGTATATTTAATGAGCGAAGGATGTATATAAGGTATACCGAAGGTTTTATAAGGAAATGAGTGGAAGAAATGGAGTAGTAGGCATTATAGAGGAAGGATGGGTAAAGTTTCGTGTGAAAATTTTGGTCCAAATTGAGGGAAGAATATCTCTTAACATATTAATGTTTTGAAGTGAAACAAAAGCCTAAAATGAAGTTCGTCGAGTCTAGTTTCCAACGCAATAACCGCTCATCGATAGGACATCGGAGTAGAGAATCATGGACGTTACAAATTCGGCTAATAAAGAGCAACGTACTACAAGAATTACTACAAGAATCGACTTACATAAAACACACAAGGACCCGAATTCCGAATTTGACCCCCCATATAGTGAGAAAACTCTTTTTTTCACTAGATTTTGTCCAAAAAAAAAATCCTAAATCAAAAGAGAGTGAGGGCATCAAAAAGTGAGCAATTTTCAAGTTTACTTAACATTAGTTTAGGTCCCATAGCACTAAGTCAATGATCAGAGTCTTGTTTGGCATGATCTCTACGGATTCCAGGCTAACACTCAAGATATTGCTGTCCTAGTAAGAATAATGCGCTTAACTCTCCCTATTGATATTGTTTTAGGTTTACTTGCGGAAAAGAGCATTAAATAAATTGTGAATGGAGTAGAATTTGGTTAAAAAATTTGGTGCCCATCACAAGATGTCTTAAAAGTATAATAAGCTAGTGATGATGTTTTTTCTGGTGTGGGTCGTTGTTGTCGGGTCGGAAGTGATTTAAAAGCAGGGATAAAAAAGGGAGGGTAGCCCAATTTTTTAAATTTAAGAATGCAACTATCAAATTTTTTCCCTTTTTAAATTTTCAGGATACCAAGAGGGAAATTTGGCCAAAAAGTTATATGCACTTACCTTAATTTTACGCAGATTTCAACAAGTATCGAAAGATTAAAGGAAATTTTGGGAGAATATTTTACTCGAAGTTTCCAATTTGAAAATATAGAAAATAATAAGGAGGGCTATTTATACGGAAAGAGGGTGGCAGGGTCAACTCTGTGCAATCAACCGTAAACATGTCGAGCCGCCAATGTGCAACCGTCAAACAAGAGAAATCATACAATTTTTTTGGCCGTATCTTTTTCCATAAACTCGGGTTTTTAAAACTGTTAATTGCATTAAAGAAGACCTCCGAACATCAATTTTCATAGGGCGTTCCATAACTCCTTATATACTAAGAGTATACCTCCCAAAATTTGGGACAAAGTTTTGTCCAAAATTTTGCCAAATCTTCCCCAAGTTTCAAAACTTAGTTTCTTCAAGTCGCTGACCCCCGGACCCTTTGGATACATGTTTAACACTTTTAAAAAGTTTTCCCGACCCTTGAGATTTCCATGGCCTCTGGGGGTTACGTCGAGGAATACGTAACGTACTTTTTTTCCAAGGGCGAGATGTAACATTTAAGTTCTAGAATCGACTTCACACTTTTTTAAGCTTTTTATGGCTTTTTCATCGGGGAATTTCATCAAACATTGGCATAAAATTTTTTCCCCTTTCCATTAATATTCTTTTCCCAGATGAGAATTTTATGTTCATGTGGCCAGTGTTGTAGTTTTAATGGACGTTTACATTTTTTTTGAACTCCCTTTTTCCCTTTTCCCCTTTAGCTTTCATCAAATAGCTTTTCGCAAAGAACATGATGAAACCCTTTTGATGTCGAAGGGGACCAATACTTAGTAATTTATAATTTTCCCTACTGTTTGTAGTAAAAACTTTAATGTAAGAAGAGAAATTAAAAAAGAAAACCAAAGAAGGGGAACTAAGTAGAAAACCAGAAGATTGAAAAAAAGGCAGAAAAGGAAAGTAGGGGAAAAGAATTCACCAGAAAGAAAAATAAATGCACTAAACAAAGAAAATTGACAAATAACTCACTAAATCGGGGAGTTCACATCAAATTCAAATAGAAAAAATAATAAAACCAAATCCTGATTTTACTAATAGGGGGGCAAAAAAAAAAGAAAGATTGCACGAAACTCACCAAAATAATAAGCTTGACTTCAAAAAAGTGAAGACAAAATAAAGAAATTTTTAGAAAAATTTGAAAAGGAATAAAAGGGGAAATGATAAGAACGGCGAACAGCGATATCAATGTAAAGCAACACACGTGCTATCTAAATTTTTCACATTTCCCAACACGGGGTTACCCAAAATTTCCCAAAAAACGTGAATTTAAATTTCCCCTTTCCTCATACCTTGGACTCATTTTTTTAAAAAAAATTCTTTTTTTTCTTTAATATTTGTTTTTTTTGATTTAACACGAAATTTGAAAAAAGAAGGAAACTTTGGTTTTTTTGGAAAGCCATCAATGTAATTAGAATTGAGTGTAATTTTTTTTAATTTCACAATTTGACATGTTTTAGGGGTAAACTTAAAGGGCGCAGTAAACGTGTAACGGGAGGGGAACACTTTTCAAGGGGGTTTAGAATGGGGGTAATTACACCATGTAATTTTTTACCTTTTTCTTTCTTTTCTTTTTATTTTAATTTTTTTCTTTTTAATTTATTTTTTTTTTCTATTATTTTAATTTTTTTTTTTTTAACATTGTTAACTAAAATTTCCCCCTTAGCGTACAATGAATAGATAAGGAGGGGGATGATATATACGAGGTTTGGACAAGGAGAAATAAAAAGGAAGATCCTAATTAAGATTTCCAAAAATTTAGTTAAGGGAAAAAAAGGGGAGGAAGAAGGCCAATGAGGTAACGGGGTGAATCACGAGTATCAAGTTAACGATGTCTTAAGACCCTTTGAGGAAAGTTATAACGTCCTTAAAAAGGGATTGAAGAAGGGGCAAGTTTAAGGGTTCCATAAGGGCGAGATCCAGTCGACGAAACGATTCTTTGAACCGGGTAATCCGGCCCCTAATGCCCTATAAAATGATGGGCCGTATGTCCCCCGTAGATTCCGAGGAACGGGACCGATCAACGACATACACCCTATGACCGAGGGGTCCGTATAAAAGACGGACCCAACTCAATTTTATAAGGGACCCTTTTTTATTTCATTTATTTTTCTCACCTCCACCATTCAAGAAACCTCAGAGAGTTCCAAAATTTCATCCATGAGAAAACAATAGAAATCAAAGATCAATATCAAGAATTAAGGTGAATCAGTGAAAGAAACTCATAAAGCTCTACAAATCAAGAAAATCCCAAAGAGATAAAATAATGGTTTTGGTGAAGGGTAATCACCATTCCAAGTTTGTTCCTCTATTATTTAAGGTAATTTTCCCATGACCTATTCATGCTATTTAATATTTTAAAGTTGAAAACATGGATTGTAAAGGTACAACAAAGGGCTATCAAATGGAGAATAGTGTCATTATTGAATAAGGTTGATTAACATGGAAATGAATATGTTGACGTATGGATGCGTTATAAATGATATTAGAACATGAAATAAGCATTGGATACGAAAGAATGTGAAAGTGAACTTTAGTCATGAATATGGAGATTGAAAAAAATTTGAGAAATGCGAATCACATAAATGAATGACGTTTGTGTTAGTGGTATGTGACGGTTACGAATGTTGGAATTGATAGAAATATGGCAAAGAGATAAACGGAAATGTTACCCAAATTTCTATAGCTTTAGTAAGTATGCTTTCAGATGATATAGCTAATGTTGATACAATTTCAGGTTAAACAAGTGCATTGGGGAGAAGAGTAAGCATATAATAGTTAAACAACAAAGGAATGGGAAGTCCTTCCTTTCTAAGGCACGAGTCTTATGGCATGATTTCCTCTTTTAGAATGTTCCTTTTTCCAAGACAGAGCCTTGTTCATGAATAGTCATACGAGATAAAGAGATATGATGATTATGATAATGTTTAAAGACAAGCTAAGTTAGAGATGATATGTCTATGAACGATGCTCCCATTAAGCTAACTAAGCTATCCATACCCTTATTTGATCATTACATACACTCACCTTAGCCGTTCCTTCAAAGGGGAGGCACAATACTATGAATGTTATAATACCTGGGTCCACACCACGTTACCCCGAAGTAGATTATCTATGAAATCTCTATGATTTTTCTATAATAGTTAGAAACGTATATTATGATAAGCATGTACGATAAGATACTATGATAAGCATGAAGACGAGCACAGACGAGATTAAAAGCCCCTTAGTGGGTCGGGCAATACCGCAAGGCATTATACACCTGGGGGCCAAATGGTACGGCGTACACCACCAATGGGAGGAAGACATACCCCGACGCAGGCCCGGACGCAAGAGGCAAGTTATTGCTAATGTTATTGACTACCACACCGCACCTATAGGTCGGCAAATATCGCTTATACTTTATGCGCATATGATAATATAGATAAAGTAAGTCGAGCATTACTTCCTTTACGAGTCATCATTATATATGCTCCTTATTGATGCCTCCTTATTTCATTGATATTTATTATTATTTATGTTTACATACTCGCACAATATTCGTACCGACGTCCTTTCTTCTTACGCCTGTTCATGCCCAACAGTAGACGGAGGTGATCCGACCAGTGAGCTAGCAGATTGAGCACTCATTTTTCCTGAGGTGCCATTGATCATTCTTTTGGACATATATGTATATAGTCAAATGGTGACGGGTCCCGTCCCGTCCATATGTCTAGTATTCAAAGAGGTCTAGAAAGCAAGGGGTAGTATGGTCCCATGGGCTCGTATTTATACGATGTATATATTATTTCGATAGTGAAGGTTTATGTTTTTTAAAAAATAATTATGTTTCAAATGATGATATTTTCACGATTATTAATAAGTAAAAGAATAAAACGTATAAGTAACGCATTTAGGTGTCGTGGGTAGCCCCGGGCACCCGCGCGGCCCGTAGTCTCCAAAATCGACGTGCGGCACCGCAGCGCTCGCCTTGTTATAAGAGTTGCACACCACGCTAATAAACAAGGGGGCCAGTGGCATTTAGGAAAATGACCATTCTTCTTCTACGAAATCGGCGAAAAGCCGAGTATAAGGTTTAATCCTCCCTAACGAGTATGTTGTGATTTCTAATGCCGCCAAAAGAAAGCTAAAGCCGCCCGAGGGCAAGACTACGAAAAGAGGCGGAGAGAGCCGCCTACGAACGTACGAGGACAGTCACATAACGAGGCTCCATCTAATGCCTCCACTACTCCGCCTTCACGCCAAGGCGGCGGGCTCGCTTCCGCCCTATGCTCCGCCCTTTCCACGCTACACGGTCAAGTTTACCGAGGCTATTAATTTATTGGGCACAGCTGGTCCCCTCGCCCACAAAGGCAAAATGCAGCCCCAAAGGGTGTTTGCCTAGTACTAGAGTCCTGACTTCAGCGAGTCTAAATCCTCCGTAATTTTCGGGTCAAACCGAAAGACCCACAAGGTTTTTTTGATGAAATGCTAAGAACATTGGGGATTATTCATTTTCCGAGACCGAATCAAGGAGTTGGCATTTTGATAGAGTGGCGGCAGGTAAAACCGATAGCGTCGAGACAAGAGGCGCCTTTCCCGTGGCAAGAATTTGGATGTTTTCCTTCGCATTATTTCCCCCTTGACCGCCACAGGAAGATTCTTAAATTTGGGAAAAAAACGAGACCGGAGATACCTTCAAAATTTTGTAGATAGCCCTACTAGGGCGGCCGATAGGGGAGACGGGGACGTTTCTGAGGGTTACCCTTTTAAAAGGATGTTGACTGCCTATGAAAGACCGGGGGATTTCGCATTCAAGCCCATGCCCAAAATTCGAGGAAACAACTTTTCCCGAGGGGGACGTAAAAAAGGAAAACAAAAGGGCGATCAGGGGACGGCACGATTATGGGGGATCGAGGCCAACATATTCCCAGACTCAAAAAAGGACGAGGGACCTCCCACAGGAGGATCCCGATCGCTCTTTTCCCCTTTGACGGCCGAGTCGGGGCCGTGTTCTCGCCGGGGGGGATTCGGAGGAGACCCCCAAGACCCCGACGCGCGCGGTAGGTTACACTGCAAGGCCGCCGTGTTCGTACGCTTTTTTTGGGCGTCAAAAGGGGCGAGAGATTGCCCGTCGATGACGGCAGGGACCACTACTAAAAAAGGAAAACCCCGAAAAACCACGTGCGTTTTTTTTTAAGAAAACGACGGAAACCGCCCTTTACCCCTCGGGTTACATAGTTCGTTTTTTAAAACCGACGACCACGTTTCTTTTTGACGGGCGTTACGGGTCCGCGATTTTATACAATAATTAAAAAAAAAAATTAAAAAAAAACGAGGGACCGAGCTTTTTTTAATTTTTGATTTATTATGTTATATATAAAAAAAAATATTTAAAAACCCACGCACGAGCTTTTTTTTTTTAAATACAAAAAAAAACGTTTTTTTTTTTATAAAATTTGAGAATTATTTTCCGAAACCGACGGGCCGGGATTTTTTGGGAAAAATTTAAAAAAATTTTAAACCGACGGGCCGCTTTCCAAAATTTGATTCAATTCCCCTATTTTAAACACACCCCGAGAACCCCACCAAAAAGGGCCAAAACTAGCATTAAAATGCTTCAAATCAATTTAAAAGAGCTACAACAATAAAAACACCCAAAATAGTAAAACACATCAAACACTATCTAAACACATCAAATACACAAAAAAACCTTTAAAGTTCGTAAATATTTAAAAG
>NC_081347.1:38226699-38261093 GCF_029784015.1 Lycium ferocissimum | reverse complement strand
AAAAAATTGTAAACAACAATAATTCACCTTTGGCACATGACAGTAAAAAAAGTGAACACGGACAGTCATGTTAAAAAGCTATTGGCTGACCAAGTTATTTCATTTAGCAACAACACATAACACATTTAATCATGCTCAAACAACCATCAGCAAAAAGTTAACTAGCTAACAAAGGCAACTAAATGCTATAATCCATATGTAAACCAACTATCAACAAACAAACTATCTAGATAGTCATTCAACAATAATATTTACTATAAGCATACTAATCTAATTTACACCCTATTCATGCTTACTACTAACATTAAGCATTCTGCAACAATTTTATCTAAAACAACATAAGCATACTAATCTAATTTATACCTAATCATGCTTACTGCTAACATTAGCTAACAATAAAATTTAATACACAACAGAACAACAAGAAACAACAAAAAATCAAATAAAAAGACTAAAAGGAAGGGCTTTACCTTTCTTTTGTGCAACCTTGAATTGAGAATGGACTTGAGAAGATTTCCTTGTTCCTCCACACCAAAACTCAACCACCAACACAAAATAGAACAAATTTTAGAGTAGTATTCGATTAGGTCAAGATTTTAAGCAATAATTGCTAACCCTAGTTTAATCGAATGTTTTAAGCTCAATTTTTTTTTTATCAAGCTTTCCCCATATATCAAATGTTTGGCATAAACCCTAATTCCCAATCGATGTGGGACTTTGCAATTTCTGAGAATTTCTTCTCTCAAATCCTAATCCAACAGTTGAGAAACAAGGTAAACAAGCAAGCAAAGGTCAGATTTGACCCAAATGAGGTCAATCCGCATTGTTCTCCATGAACTAATAGAAATTGTGGTTTCAAAATCACAACACAACAAAACACATTAAGAAAATTCAGTCAAGGACTGTTGCAAACACAGAAAAGTGAAGATAAAGGAGGGAGTATACCGTGTTTGTTTTAGACTTGGGTGGAAATGGTTGAGAAATGGCAGAGCAATTAATGCTATTGCCATTCTCGGCCATACCACAGCTAAGGAACCATGCTGGCCCTTCCTTTTTGCCATTTCCGGCGTTGTGACGTCACGAGAGAGAGGAGAGAGAGTGAAAGAGAGAGGCGACTAGGGTTTTTTTGAGGGTGGGTACCCTCTTCTCTCCATAAAGGGTCGTTTGGTACTGAAATGAAGGGAATAAGGGATGTTTACCCCTTTAGTGAGCAGTTGGGCCGGGTCAGTCTTTTAAATGGACTGGGCTCGGTCCTGAAATAAAAGGAATAAAGAGGGGGCAACTATATACATATATATACCCGAATATACATGTGTATTACCTGATATACATGTATACACATGTATATTCAGGTATATGTATGTATATTGGAAGACTTAAAGTACTCAATTTAATAAATCGTCATAACTAAGATAATGAATGAATTAAATTCTTTAACTAATAGCCAGATATGAATTAATTAACTAATTAACCAAACTAATGAACGTGGTTAATGTGCTAATGGGCTTAAGCTGCAAATATAGGCTCAATTGACTTTAAACCATGAAATTAGTCATTTCAATTATGGCCATAATTAGCCCAATTAAACAATCGAAGACTAGTTTTTGCAATAATGACCTCAATTGACTTAAACCATGAATTTGGCTATTTCAATTAAGGCTAGATTTAAACTTAACCAAACAATTAAAGGCTAATTCTGCAATAATTCCCTTAATTAACTTCAAGCCACGGAAATTAGCTATTTCAATTAAGGCCAAAATTAGCCAACAATTGATTATTTCAATTATGGCCCCAATTAACCATTTAGTGAGCAATTTATGAAATTAACCACAGTTAAGTACTTGATTAATTATGATTAACTCAAAAAATTGCACTAATGCAAATTGAATATGCAGAATTAAGAATTGAGGGGGTAAAATGATTGAAGATATTTTGGAGATAAGAAATGCTATGACTGTTTCTTTCAGTCATATTCTAAGAGACGGGAATAAATTGGCAGATGCCTTGGCTAAGAAGGCCTTTGAGGAAGCCTCTTTGCAGTGTCACAATTTTTAGGAATTGCCATCAATGTGTAGGAAGATTCTCAATAGTAAAAAGACCCAGATTCCTTATTTGAGAATAAGGACTACAATATGATTGAGGAAATGGAGGAATTGAGGGGGTACAGGTTGGAAATGTGGAGAAAGGACAAGGGAAGGAAACCTATTATCATGTTCAAATCCATTTGGAGGAGAACATGGTGGTATTTTTTTATTAACTTTGTGTATTTTTTTGCTGGTATCTAATCTATACAACTCAGAGGATACAAGGATCAAAATGCAGAACAAAATCATCAAGAAATAAGTAGAAGACACATACATTCATACTGTGGACATAACCATCAAAGAATCTCAAGGAAATCACATACATAACACTTATACTCAAATTCTCAGTTATAACTTTGAACAAATAGATTGGATAGATGTTTTATTTGTGGTATTAGCATCATATGGTGCTCATTCAAATAGACAAATATATAATCTATGTAATTCAAAGTTACAATGAGAAGGAGAGGTAAATGTACAACAGAATCAACAACAACACCATTGGAAAAAGGAAAATCGCCGTAGTGACACAAGCAGAAAGGAAGATGCAGAACTTACCAGTAGCTATGGAGGTCCAACCAATGAGATGAGCTCGAACAGTGATTTCAACACAGATAGGTTTACAAATTGGTAAATGCATAACAAGGACAAGGGCATTAATGTCACGCCCCAATTCCAGAGTGACGTGACCGGCACCCGAAGCCAAACTAGGCCTGAGCGAGCCACTCTAAATACAAACTCTGGGGAGTGAACCCCAACTTAAACTGATAATGTCTAATCTAGAGATATATAAAAATACTGACCATCTCGTCTGAATTGGGCGCACACCCAAAAAATATATATATAACTGAGCAAGCCGAGGAGGCAGCTTTAATCGTACAAAACCAACAAAGATCCAACAGACTTACACAGGCCGACAAGGCTATCACACTGACATACTATTTACAGGACTCGTCTACAAGATTCTAGGGATATGTGTGACTGTACCATACAATCTGGAGTCAAAAAGGAAAACTCCAAAGGACCTAGCAACTCCAAACAGAAAGGGAGCTCACCGATCAGCTGATATATGATTACGCGTACTCGGGAGGTCCATCCGCCTATCGATCAGTACCTGCAGGCATGAATGCAGCGCCTCTAGACAAAGGGACGTCTATACGAATAATGTATCGAATATGTAAGACAAGGTAACGGCAGAAATAAAGTAACAAGCTGTACTCTGGATATTTCACGAAAACATCTGGAAGTACTCTACCTAGGTTGCCATTCATCTGAGGCAAGATAACACAACTCTATAAATATAACTCTGTGACCCGAGGGTCAGGCATAGATAACTCCATGACTCATAGGTCAGGTATATTCAACTCCATGACCCGTAGGTCAGGTAATAACTTCGTGGCTCATAGGCTAGGCAATAACTCCGTGGCTCATAGTCCAGGCAATAACTCCGTGGCTCATAGGCCAGGTAATAACTCCGCGGCTTATAGGCCAGGTAATAACTCCGTGGCTCATAGGCTAGGTAATAACTCCGTGGCTCATAGGCCAGGTAATAACTCCGCGGCTCATAGGCCAGGTAATACAAAATGTAAATATATGTATATCGTGCATGTGCTAAAAAGTACCGACTCTGTAACATGTCTCTTCTGTCTCTCTATGAACTCCAGGAAATAGGAAGGGATGTGGCCCCTCAGAAAGAATAACATAACACTCAAAAACTAGACAACAATATGACAAGCTCTACTTTGACAAATCTCGAGTCATAAGGTTTATCACGCTCTTACCATATACAGAAACATGCCAAGAAAAGAAGGAACAGCCTTAACATACCTTTTCGGTCTTCTATTACTGAACGTTATTCTCCTGAGCTAGTAAATCTACATTCAAGAGAAATCATATTATTGTTAGTCTTATCGTCACATGCTTATCTTAAACCTTCAAATTAAACCCCTTTAGAATCTGCCGAAATTCGGGCTGCATCTCTCCTGTTTATATCCCTAACCTTGAAATCATAATACTAACAAAATAATACAACAACAACACCAACGCCAATAACAACATCATCAATACCGAAGTATTCCATAAAACATCCCACACGATATTTATTCAATTTTCTCAACCAACAAATTTGGTATACGATCATTTAATAGTTCTACCTTTGTAAATACACCTAAATTAATATAGATAAAGGAAGATTCGTACCTTACCACTGCTAGAACCTCATTATCTTCACTTTCCACCTTGAATTCCAGCCAAAATTCACCGCAATACGATATTATAATCGCAACTATACGCTGTCTGAACCTTAATTCGAAGATTATACTTAATTCGGGCTAAAATTTGATATTGGGAAGTTGTGGGAATTTTTTAGAATATTTGGGGGATTTCTGGTGTGTTTTTGATGAAGAAAAGGGGGTAAGCCCCCCCCCCCCCTCATATAGAGTTCCAGAATCTGCCTGGACCGACTTAAAATTTTCTCAGCGCGATCGCGCTGCCTCCTGGTGCATTCGCGCTGAGTTGTTGGGTCCCCCTCTGCGCGTTCGCGCCACCTTCTAGCCCGTTCGCACAGGTTAATTCCCTACTTTGATAGCCCATCTTAAAATTCTCACAACGTTTTACTCCAATGTCGGATTGATGCACGGTGTGTTGCATTGGAAACTAGACTTCATGAACTTCAATTTAGGCTTTGGCTTTACCTCAAAACTCTTCATATACTAAAAGATATTCCTTCTCCAAGTTGGACCAAAATTGTCCCCCATCTTTTCTCCAAAGTTCCAACAACTTAATTTCCTTAATCCACTCGCCCTCCAATGCTTCGCTAACTTATTATATGAACTTAAACTCTCATAATCATAAAGTAGGCGCATATAATCTCATATACTCTAGAAGGTACTCTAGTATCCACGATTAGGTAGCTAACACCTAACGAATCTTAACGTACCGAACTACGAGGTGTAACATTCCTCCCCCCTTAGAAAAATTCGTCCCCAAATGTTAAACTCTTAGGAATTCTACGAAAATTTTGTCAGAGTTTCCCCTGTATTTGTACCACTACCATCCTGTCACAATAACCCAAAATATACAGTGCCTCACTGGGCTACACAACAACGACAATAATGGCCCCACACGACCAAGGAACTATAAGAAGGAAAGCGTTACGCACCTGAAGACAATGACATCTCTGTCTGAATATCTTCTGGGAGTGGAAACAAGTGTGGGTATCTGGACTTCATATCTTCCTCAGCCTCCCAAGTCATTTCTTCCTTATTATCGTTTCTCCAAAGAACTTCACTAAGGCTACATCTTTAGTTCTTAGCCTCCGAACTTGTCTATCCAGGATTGCAATGGGAACCTCTTCATACGATAATTGTTCGGTAACCTGAACATTATCGATGGGCATAACTCTCGAAGGATCTCCAACACACTTACGGAGCATGGATACATGGAAGACTGGGTGTACAGACTCTAAGTTGGAAGGTAGATCCAACTCATAAGCTACCTTGCCCACTCTACGAATAATCCTATAAGGCCCAATATATCAAGGGCTAAGATTACCCTTTTTACCAAATCTCATGATGCCTTTCATTAGTGACACCTTTAGGAACACCCAATCATTAACTTGGAACTCCAAGTCTCGTCGGCGATTATTCGCGTAAGACTTCTGTCGACTTTAGGCTGTTAATAATCGATCTTGAATACGCTTAACTTTATCCACCGCTTGCTAGATTAAGTCTAGTCCTACTAATTCGTCTCTCCCACTTCACACCATCCAATTGGTGATCTGCAATTTCGCTCATATAAAGCTTCATACGGGGCCATCTGAATACTGGAGTGGTATCTATTATTGTACACAAACTCAATAAGAGGCAAGTGATCATCCCAATTTCCCTCAAAATCCAGCACACATGCCTTAACATATCTTCAAGGGTCTGAATGGTACGCTCAGCCTGTCCATCTGTCTGAGGGTGAAATACTGTGCTAAGGTTCACTTGAGTCCCTAAACCCTCCTGAAACGATCTCCAAAAATTAGCCTCAAACTGCATACCCCTATCAGAGATAATGGATACAGGAACACCATCAAGTTAGACTATCTCCTTAACCTAAAGCTTTACATAATCCTCGGCAGTGTAAGTAGTCCTGACAGGTGAAAAATGTGCTGATTTTGTCAATCTATCAACAATTACCCATATAGAATTAAACTTACGCTGAGATCGGCATAAGCCCGAGATGAAATCCATATTAACTACTTCTCACTTCCAATTCGGGATCTCCATAGCCTGTAATAATCCATCAGGCTTCTGATTTTCAATTTTCACCTGTTGACAGTTGGGACACTGGGCCACGAACTCCGCTATATCCTTCTTCATTACATCCCACCAATAAACTTCTTTAATGTCGCGATACATCTTTGTTGACCCAGGATGGATAGAATAGCGGGAGCAATGAGCCTCCGCCATAATCTTTTGACGTAACCCCGCAACATCAAGAACATACAACCTACCTTGATACCTGAGGACTCCCTCTCCAGTAAGCCCGAATGGTGATTTCTTCTTTTGCGGAGTTGTATCCTTGTAATGAGTCAATGAAGGGTCTTCATACTGGCGCCTTTTCACCTCGGCTACTAAGGATGATATTGCCATAGTCTGAATAGTAACTCTAGCATCCCCTGAATCTATAACTCTGACCCGCAAATTGGCTAGCTGAAGAAGCTCATGAGCCAGCTCTCTTTTTCCAGCCTATAGGTATGCTAAGCTACCTATAGATTTGCGACTGAGGGCATCTGCTACCACGTTCGCTTTCCCTGGATGGTACAAAATATCAACATCATAATCTTTCAGCAATTCTAACCATCGCCTTTGCCACAAGTTTAGCTCCTTCTGCTTGAAGATGTACTGGAGACTCTTATGATCTGTATAGATGTCAACATGAATGCCATATAAGTAATGTCTCTAGATTTTAAGTGCATGAATCACGGTACGCTAGCTCTAGGTCATGAGTCGAATAGTTCTTCTCATGCTTCCTGAGCTGTCTAGAAGTGTAAGCAATCACCTTTCCGTGCTGTATCAACACACAACTCAATCCGACCCTCGAAGCGTCACAATAGATCGCATAGCCCTCGGATCCCTCTGGAAGTGCTAGAACTGGTGCTGAAGTCAACCTATCCTTCAATTCTTGAAAACTCAGCTCATAACCATCCGTCCATTAGAACTTGGCTGCCTTCTGAGTCAACTTCATCAATGGGGTAGAAAGAGAAGAGAAGCCCTCTATAAATATTCTATAATACCCTGTTAAACCCAGAAAACTATAAACTTCCATTGGCGTCGTAGGTCGAGGCCAAGTCTTCACAGCCTCTATCTTCTGAGTATCCACTTTGATGCCCTCATCTAAAATAATATGCCCCAGAAAAGCCACAGGGTTTAGTCAAAATTCACATTTGAAGAATTTCGCATACAACTTTTGCCCCTGAAGGTCTCTGAGTACCGCATGCAGATGATCCGCATGCTCAGTCTCCGATTGGGAATAAACCAGAATGCCGTCTATAAACACGATCACAAATAGGTCCAGGAAGGGTCTGAATACACGATTCATGTTACACCTCCCATTTCCATCACAAGAAAGTCCTTGGCCGTGTATGGTTTATACCTATAGTAAGGAGATTCGTACCCCAATTTTGAGGTATTAACTGTCTTTCCTCGTGTACTAAAAGTACTAGCAGGTGTTCCTTGCAATTTACGAGATTAGGAGTTAAACAAATCGAATTGTCGTGAGCCAAACTAACTCTGGGAACTGGCAGAAAACCAGTCCCCTTTGACGGAACATCAACGTGTCGACGATGGTGTCAATCCAACCGTCAACACGCCACCCCTCTCTGATTCTCAGGTTGCAGATTGACGGCTCCAGTCGATGGACCGTCGACGTGTTGACGGACCGTCGACGTGTTAACGGGCCGTCAACCCGCACGTCAAACCGCCCCGCTGGAACATTCTTAATCTATCTATATATTTGTCCCTCATATTTTATTCTCATTATTTTCCACATCCAAATCGGAGAAAGCCCTAGAATATTCCTCTCAATATTTTCCATCATCATAATGAAGATTTAGCAAGATCCGAGCCCCGTAAGCCCGAGCTTGTGAAGGAAAAGTTGCTCCTAGGTTCTATTGGAGTTGTTGAGCTTTGGAATTGGAAGTTGATCTTTGATCCTTGGAACCCTAGACTTCTCAAGGTATGTATATGATTCCAACCTCTGTGTTTAAGCTAATTACCAAGAGTTTTAGTAGTTTTAAGGAAAGAGGATTATAGTTATGGAAGTTGTAAGTGGAATAAGGGTAGAGTTGGGCTTGAGGGCTATTTTGAGGGATGATTTGGAGTAGAATTGATGGTATTTTGATGTGTAAGTATTGATATGGTTATTTTTAATATTGTTGTTGATATTTAGGCTAAATTGGAAACCGAGGGATTATTGAGTTATGAAGGAGATGTTGCCCAAACTTCATTAAGTTCCTTTTTCACTTGATTGAATAGTAAATGTTATAAAAGGGGTTAATTGTGGCCTATGGTATCTTGGTTGTAGACTTATGAGCTCAAGAAGTAGACGTTGGACGATTAGATACGTTTCAAGGTATGTAAGGCTAACCCTTCTTTCAAAGGCATGCTTTCTATGTTATGATTCCATATGTGCTCTCCACATTAATTTTACTCCTAGAACTGCTAGAAGTTCCTCATTCTCAAGAGTCCTAGGATGACTCCACGATTAGCAGAACCCAAGCCTAAAGCTTAGACGATTTTACGATGTAAATGAGCTTACCATATGATTCTTGATTTCGTTCTCACAATTGTCCTTACCTTATGCTATTGTTCCTTCAAAGTGAGATAGAAGGATGATGATTACGTTAAGGATTCTAAATCTAGAGAAGACAAGTTTAAAGTTCTTGAAGCCTTCAAGTCACTATTGAGGTTGTCACTTGATTGTTGATTATATCCTTTGACGTCGATCTCACCTTATGATAGTTGTCCTTTCAAGGTGAGACCTAACTATGATGATGATTCCATAATGACACATCGGAAGTTACCGACTTGATGTCACCCGGTAGAGTTTTACTTTTTCTCTCAGATATCTATGTATGCTATATATGTATGTAATTATGTTTTGATACCGAGCTTATATAGTTGGGTATGATATCTATTACGCGCATACCACTGCAGTTGGGTACAGACAATATCGAGCCTTATTATGGCCGTGTACAGGCAGGACCAAGCCTTGTTATGGCTGGGTACAGGTAGGACCGAGCCTTGTTATGGTCGGGTACAGACGATACCGAGCCTTATTATAGCCAGGTATGGATGACGCCGAACCTATATGATCGAGTATGGTATCAGTATATGTACATGTATGAAATGTTTTCTTTAAAGGAAGGTTACGTAAGTATAATGCACGTCTTAAGAGGCACTATGAGGTATAAATGATTCATTCGGTTTATGTTATTCTTCATACTATTTTCATGTTACTATTCATGTCTTACATACTCGGTACATTATCCGTACTGACTTTCCTATTGCTCGGGGGGGCTGCGTTCATGCCCGCACGTACCGACAAACAGATGGACGATCCAGCTTAGTAGGATTTCCCCTTAGCTGTTGTCGGTGCGCTCCACTTGATCCGGAGCCGTGAACTATTTTGGTATGCTATTTTGAGACGTATATGCATGTATATGTATGGGTATGACGAGGCCTTGTCCCATCCTTTCTACAGCTTTATTCCAGTAGAGGTCTGTAGACAGTTGTACGTATTTGATAGATGATGTAGCCTTGCCGGTTTTATATCTTTTGTGTACAGTATATGTGGCGGCTCAGTCAGCTCGCATTGTTCTTTCAGATATGTATGTACGGATTGTACAGAGTGCATGATGTCATTCTTTCATGAGTCAGTATCAGTTCAGTTTGTTCGGTATTGTCGAGATACGAGTATAGGGGTGTTTGGTCACTAGATATCAGGCGCTCGTCACAGCTCATCGGTTTGGGTCGTGACAGAAGTGGTATCAGAGCAGTTCCGTCCTAGGGTTGTCTACAGACCGTGTCTAGTAGAGTCTTTTTTATGGGTGTGTTGTGCACCATACTTATAAGCAGGAGGCTATAGGACATTTAGGATGTTGCCATTCTTTCTATTCTAGATCGTGCGATAGAGCTGTGAGATAAAAGGTTCCTTTTTAAAGATTTGTTTTGATTTCAGCGATGCCTCGCAAGAAAGCTATAGCTGCCCAGAAGGGCAAGGGAGTGGCTGGAGAGGCCACTAGCCGTAGTCAGTGAGTTACCAGGGCTTGGAGCGAGTCCCAGAGTGATAGTCCACCTCAGACTTTGTATACACCGCCTCCAGCACCTGCCCCAGTGCCCCTAGTCCCTCAGCCAGATGCACCGGGTCAGGATATGCGATAGGCTATACATGTTACACCTTGGAAAACTCCCCATTAGTGTACAGTGAATAGTCCATCGAAGAGTATGATGTATACAATGTTTTGATAAGCAAGAAATAACATTTGAGGGTCCTAATTAAGATTTTCAAAGACATTCAAGATAAGGAGAGGAAGTTGTTAAGGAAAGCAAGTCACATGTCGTGTGTCGGACGTGATTTACGAGTATCGAGTTAATGATATTTTAATGATGCTTTAAGGAAGAGTTATAACGTCCCTTAGTTTGGTATTGAGGTGTTAAACAAGTATTAAGAAGGTTCCATAAGGATCGGAGATCAAACGAGTCGACGAGAACAAGTCTGGAAAAGCTGGGCAAACATACTGCCAGACATACTGGCCGTATAAAATCTAAGGACCGTATGTCCAACCATAGATTCAGCCCAGTATAGCATGTCTCACTGGACCAGATCTACGGCCAGACATACGGCCAGTAGAAAACATACGGACCGTATGTTGGTCCGTAGATCTTGGTCGGGACAGGTTTGGGATTAATATAAGGGACCTCTCCTTCATTTTAATTCATTTCCTCTTTCATCTCCACAACTCAAGAAATCTCTAGAACACTCCATACATTTCATCCATAAGAACACCAAGGGAATTGATGATCAACTTCATCAAACCAACAAGAATCAAGAGAGTGAAACCCATTAAAGTCATCCAAGTCAAGAAATCCCAAGAAAGGTGAAGTAGGGTTTTGGTGCAAGAGGTGTATTACCATTCAAGGCTTATTCCTCCATCATCTAAGGTGAGTTTCATGATATTTCCATATTGTTTGAAGTATTGATAGGTTGAAACACTCGGATGGTAGAAGAGTATAGAAAATGGGTCATAAATGGGTGGATAGTGTCAAGGTTGAGTAGTAGTTGAAATGAATCATGAAAATGGATATGTTGAGACTATAAATACGTTATAAATGACATTTAGAGCATGGAATAAGTATTGTATGAGAAAGAACGCGATAACGGACTTTGGTCATGATTATGGAGAATTGGAGTGGAATCGTGAAATGTGAAAAATGCAAGTGAATTATGATTATTGTATACGACATGGTAATTGCTATTATGAATGTTTGGGAGTTGATATGGAATGCGGAGGAAGTCATATAAACAAAGGAAATGCTGCCCAATTTTCTTTAGCTTTAGTAAGAACGTTCTTATGATTGTTTAGCTAATGATGATACAAATTCCCTTGAAGGTATAAACAAGTGCATTAAAGGAGAACGAGCAAGCGATAGAGTAGTTAAACAACAAAGGTATGTGAGGCTAGTCCTTTCTTTCTAAGGCATGAATCCTATGGCATGAAAATCCTTCTTCTTTATGAATTCCCTATCTTCAAGAAAGATATGAGTTCTTGTTCATAGATAAGCCACATGAGATAAGAGATATGCGATGAGTACGATAATGATGATGATAAGCTTAAGTCTAAAGATTCTAGAGTACATGATATGATCTTTCCTATAAAGCTAATGATGCTATTTATAATCTATTGATGTTGATCATTATATACACTCACCTTATACTTGTTCCTTCAAGGTGAGGCAGAATGCTTATGAATGCTCCATAATAAAATCGGGGGTCCACGACCTTATGTCACCCCGATAAAGTAAGATTATCTATGAGTCTCTATGCATGCATTATGATGAGTTATGATAAGTATATTATGATGAGCATATGATGATATTACACCGCGCCTATATGGTCGGGCAGTCACCGCCAAGGCGGGCAGCTATACACCATGGCCAGATGGCATGGGCAGACACCACTAGTGGGGGGCATGAGATGGTACCCCGGATGCGGGAGGCTTGGACGCGGGCTAATGTTATTGATTATCACACCGTACCTATATGGTCGGGCAGCTTATACTGATATGCATATATGATATGATGATGATTATGAGAGTAAGACAGCAGGCATTATTTCTTTTATGATTCAGTCAGTCACAGATTGCTCCTCATCTCATTGATGTTTCATTATTGCGTATGCCTTACATACTCAGTACAATATTCGTACTGACGTCCGTTTTCTTTGGACGCTGTGTTCATGCCCACGTAGACAGGGAGGTGATCCGTACTCATAGGAGCCAAGCATAGTCGATTGAGAGCCCTCCACTTTTTTGAGGTGCCATTGATTATTCTTTTGGTATATATATGTGTATATATTTTTGGGCACGCACGGGTCCCGTCCGTCCATATGTCTAGTACTCTAGTACAGAGGCTCGTAGATACGTTGTGGGTAGTAGGGTCTCGCGCCTTTTATGTATATGCATGTATATATATATTTTGATAGTCGAAGGGCTTATGCATATAAATTAAATATGTTTCAAATGATAATAGCTTCTATGATTATGAGCATATATTATGAATGAGAGCAGATGAGTAACAGAATGAGCGGTGTTCGGTGGTTAGCCCCGGATAGCTGTCATGGCCCGTAGCCAGGTCGTGACAATACAGTTATTGACCAGATTAGTAGCCGCTTAGGCTCAGCGGCATGGAGTTGGTATTGATTAGGGAGACCGAGCCGGAAGTGCGAGGGTCAAGACTTTCCTCGGTTTAAACCCTCCTCGAGTTTTCTGTGTTGAAGTAGAACATGGATCCTCAGGACTTTATTGATGGTATGCAGCGGACTTTGAGGGTTATGTACGCCAATGAGGTTGAGTCGGTAGAGCTAGCATCTTATGGTCTCTGTGATCTTGCGGTGTAGTGGTATCAGATGTGGGAGCTGTCTAGGGGAGAGAGTGCCCCTCCAGCTGTTTGGCGAGTGTTTTCAGATGCTTTTATATGCCACTATTTACCACCAAAAGTTCAACGGGCCCGAGCAGACAGGTTCTTGCGTATTGAGCAGAGTAGTATGAGTGTTTAGGAGTATTGTGTACACTTTGATTCGTTGGCTCGATATGCCCCGGCTATGGTGGCTGAGATGGAGGATCGAGTTCACCGTTTCGTGGCTGGTTTAGGGCCGTATCTGATTGATGATTGTAAGACAACTGTGTTGCAGCCGGGTATAGATATTTCTCGCATACAGGCATATGTGCAGCATATAGAGGACCGTAGGCGTCAGCGGAGTGCAGAGGGTGAGCATGATCGGGGCCATGGTAAGAGGGCTAGATCTTTAGATATAGCTGGTGAGATCAGGGGAAGACAGAGACAGCAGCATTTCCAGCATCCATTTCATTCATCAGAGAGTGCACCTTCACAGTTTTCAGGCCAGAGATTTGATCGATCTTTTTATTCCGGAGCGGGCCAGAGTCCCGGAGCTTCAGGTTCTCAGTACGGGCTGGAGTCAGGCCAGGTGAGACCACCCTTACCATGATGTACTCAGTGTGGCAAGGTACATTGGGGACCGTGCCGATTAGGTTCAGATGTTTGTTATGCTTGCGGCCAGTCATGCCACATTATGCGTGGGTGTCCCTTCCTGGGTAGGCAAGGTATAGTTCGGCCTACAGGATCAGTAGCCAGTTCTTCTTCATCAGTGCGCCCTTCAGGACAGGGCTCGCAGATACCCGCAGGACGAGGTAGAGGCAGGGATGGAGTATCTAGCTCCGGTAGTGGTCTACACCGTATCTACGCCTTAGCAGGGAGGAAATATCTAGAGTCATCACCTGATGTAGCCATAGGTACATTGCATTTCCTAGTTAGGTATTGATGATTTATGTATTGGTGGAATTAGATGCTGAATCACCTTTTTATCTACTATAAGTTTAGTAGGAAAGCCAAGTTAGTAAACAAACTCTTCGAGGTAGTTAACCCCATAAATGACTTCGTAATAGATGGGAAGGTATATCAGGATTATGAGAAAGAGTATTGCAACCTAGTGGACCTACAGAACTAGAGGCGTCGATAAGTGTTATGCTATCTTAGAATTGATTGTCAGTCCCAACCTGTATGTAAATAGAAAAGGTATCACCCCAATATTTAAGAGTAGCTTACTAGGGTGGCTAAGTTAACCTTAGAGAACTATGTGTAATAACCGTTAAAGGGTGAAAAGGAAAGGTAGTCCATTTTGCACCTAGAATGAGTGTAATAACGCCATATAGAGTTTATTACGTGTGTTTGAAGGAACAAAGAGGGTCCAGGGAATGATTAGAGAAGCCAAATAGGATATATGACATTTAGGAAACCGTACTTGTATTCATTTTCTGAAGGAAACCAGATTAGGATATTACTATTTCCAAATACGTCAGATACTAGTAGTAGTGCTAATTGATCGTTCAAGGCCCTGTTATAGTTGTTTGATGTGGCCTTGTGTGGCATTATTTTGGTTATTGTGTACAGGATTGGATGGGTATATTTACAGGGGAGACTCTACCAAAATTTCTGCAGCCGATGGCTTGTATGAACATTTGAGGACAAATGTTCCTGAGGGGGGGGGGGGGATTTTACACCTCCCGTTTCCATCGCAAGAAAGTCCTTGGATATGTATGGTTTATACCCTTAGTAAGGAGATCCGTACCAGAATTTTGAGGTATTAAGTGTCTTGCCCCATGTACTAAAAGTACCAGCAGGTGTTCCTTGCAATTTACGGGATTGGGAGTTAAACGAATCGAATTGTCGCGAGCCGGAATAACTCTGGGAACTGGCAGAAAACCAGTCCTCTTTGACGGACCGGGGATGTGTCGACTGTGGCGTCAATCCAGCCATTGACATACCACGCCTCTCTAATTCTCAGGTGGCAGATTGACGGCGCCAGTCGACAGACTGTCGACGTTTTGACAGGCCGTCGACTCGCATGTCGAACCGCCCCGCTGGAACCTTCTTGATCCATTTATATATTTGGCCCTCATGTTTTATTTCCATTGTTTTCCACTTCCAAATCAGAGAAAGCCCTAGAATATTCCTCTCAATATTTTCCATCATCATAGTGAAGATTTAGCAAGATCCGAGCCCCGTAAGCCCGAGCTTGTGAAGGGAAAGTTGCTCCTAGGCTTCTATTGGAGTTGTTGAGCTTTGGAATTAAAAGTTGATCTTTGATCCTTGGAACCCTATAATTCTCAAGGTATGTATATGATTCCTACCTTTGTGTTTAAGCTAATTACCAAGAGTTTTAGTAGTTTTAAGTAAATAGGATTATAGTTATGGAAGTTGTAAGTTGAATAAGGGTAGAGTTGGGCTTGAGGGCTATTTTGAGGGATGATTTGGAGTAAAATTGATGGTATTTTGATGTGTAAGTATTGATATGGTTATTGTTAATATTGTTGTTGATATTTAGGTTAAATTAGAAACCGAGAGATTATTGAGTTATGAAGGATATGTTGCCCGAACTTCATTAAGTTCCTTTTTCACTTGATTGAATAGTAAATGTTATAAAAGGGGCTAATTGTGGCCTATGGTATCTTGGTTGTGGACTTACGAGCTCAAGAAGTAGACGTTGGACGATTAGATACGTTTCAAGGTATGTAAGGCTAACCCTTCTTTCAAAGGCATGATTTCTATGTTATGATTCCAAATGTGCTGTCCATATTACTTTTACTCCTAGAAATACTAGAAGTTCCTCATTCTCAAGAGTCCTAGGATGACTCCACGATTAGCAAAACTCAAGCCTAAAGCTTAGACGATTTTACGATGTAAATGAGCTTACCATATGATTCTTGATTTCGTTCTCACAATTGTCCTTACCTTATGCTATTGTTCTTTCAAAGTGAGATAGGAGGATGATGATTATGTTAAGGATTCTAAATCTAGAGAAGCCAAGTTTAAAGCTCTTGATGCTTTCAAGTCACTATTGAGGTTGTCACTTGATTGTGATTATATCCTTCCCGATCTCGATCTCACATGATAGTTGTCCTTTCAAGGTGAGACCTAACTATGATGATGATTCCATAATGACACATCCAAAGTTACCGGCTTGATGTCACCCGGTAGAGTTGTACTATTTCTCATGGATATCTATGTATGCTATATATGTATGTAATTATGTTGTGAAACCGAGCTTATATAGCCGGGTATGATATTTATTGCGCGCATACCACTGCAGTTGGGTACAGACAATATCGAGCCTTGTTATGGCCGGTATAGGTAGGACCGAGCCTTGTTATGATCGAGCACAGGTAGGATCGAGCCATTTTATGGCCGGGTACAGATGATACCGAGCCTTATTACGGCAAAGTATGGATGACACCGAACCTGTATGATCGAGTATGGTATCAGTATATGTACATGTATCAAATGTTTTCTTTAAAAGAAGGTTACGTAAGTATAATGCATGTCTTAAGAGGCATTATGAGGTATCAATGATTCATTCAGTTTATGTTATTCTTCATACTGTTTTTATGTTACTATTCATGTCTTACATACTCGGTACATTATCCGTACTGACTCCCCTATTGCTCGGAGGGGGGCCTGCGTCATGCCCGCAGGTACCGATAGACAGACGGACGATCCAGGTTAGTAGGATTTCCCCTCAGCTATTGTCGGTGCGCTCCACTTGATCCGGAGCCACGTACCATTTTGGTATGCTATTTTGAGACGTATGTGCATGTATATGTATGGGTATGACGAGGCTTTGTCCCGTCCTTTCTACAACTTTATTCCAGTAGAGGTCTGTAGACAGTTGTACGTATTTGATAGATGATGTAGCCTTGCCAGTTTTGTATCTTTTGTGTACAGTATATATGGCACCTCAGTCAGCTCGCATTGTTCTTTCAGCATATATATGTACGGATTTTATAGAGTGCATGATGTCATTCTTTCATGAGTCAGTATTAGTTCAGTTTGAGTTATGTATGGGCCCTTGTTGTTCAGTATTGTCCAGATACGGGTATAGGGGTGTTTGGTCACTAGAGATCAGGTGCTCGTCAAGGCTCATCGGTTTGCATCGTGATAATTCATCAGGTCCATGAATATAGCTGGAGCATTAGTCAACCCGAAAAACATAACAAGGAACTCGAAGTGACCATATCTAGTCCTAAATGCTGTCTTCGAAATATCCTTCCCTTTGATCCTGACCTGGTGGTATCCCGATCTCAATTCTATCTTTGAGAAATATCGAGCACCCTGCAGGTGATCAAATAAATCATCTATCCTCGAAAGTGGGTACTTATTCTTAATCGTTACCTTATTCAACTGTCTATAGTCGATACACATCTGTAGAGAACCATCCTTCTTTCTTACGAACAACACTGGGGATCCCCACAGTGACGTACTAGGTCTGATAAAGCCCTTCTCTAATAGATCCTTCAACTCCTTCAACTCAGCAGGGGCCATCCTATAAGGAGGGATGTATATCGGCTGAGTATCCGATAGTACATCTATAGCGAAGTCAATTTCTCGCTCTAGCAGAAGACCTGGAAGCTCATCTGGGAATACATCTGGGAACTCATTAACTACAGGGATGGACTGAAGGGTTGGCGGTTTTGCTTCTATATCCTGGACTCGAACTATATTATAGACACATCCCTTTGACATCATCTTCTTCTCCTTGAGATAGGAAATGAATCTACCTTTCGGTGAAGCCGTATTGCCCTTCCATTCCAAAGTTGTTTCCCTCGAAAAGTGGAACGTAACAGTTTTCGTCTAACACCCCACACTAGTATAAACGGAAGCTAACCAATCCATTCCCATAATGACGTTAAAGTCGACTATCTGTAATTCTATAAGATCTGCTATGGTCTGACGACCACAAACAACTACAGAACAACCACGATAAATCTTTCTAGCAATAACAGGCTCACCAACAGGTGTAGACACAGAAAATGGTTCCTTTAACAATTCTGGCACTATACCGAATTTTCTCGCAATAAATGGAGTGACACAGGACAAATTAAACCCCGGATCTATCAATGCATAACCGTTATATGAACAGACTGTTAATATACTTGTCATAACATCTGGTGAAGACTCCAAGTCTTGATGACCTGCCAAAGCATAGATGCGGTTCTGAGTACCTCATGCACCAGAAGCACCGTCTCTGCCTCTGCCTTTACCTGCTAAAGACTGAGACCCACGCCTAGAAGGACACACAGATGTTGATGACCCTGCTATAGACCCTATCGGCTGTGCCATACCACCCGATCCCTTCTGCGGACAGTCTTGCACAAAGTGATCCGGGCTACCACAACTAAAACAAGCATTCGACCCAAACTGATAGCGTTCGCGATGCGCTCTACCACAATTGCCATCCTATCCTCTGCTTCTGCGACCCTGACACCTGGAAGCTTTCACCTGGTCCAGATGGAATATAATACCCTGATTTGTATCCCTGAGTCTGAGCTGATGGTGGCCTAAATGGCCTGTCCTGGTGCTGGGGATCTAAAACTCCCCCCACTCTCACCTCGCTGACCAGTAGTACTAGCCCTCTTGTGATACTCCCTGTCCATGCTCTCAGTCGCACGCCACTGAAGTCGACGATCCTCGCAGTTCTGTACAAGGGCCTGAATACGATCAAGGTCCATATTATCATTCACCGCCACGGTGGTACAAGCCTCAACATAGTTAGGGTGCAAACCAACTCTGAACCTGTGAATCCGGGCCCTCAAATAATCAAAAAAGGACGGAGCATATCTAGCTAAGGAATCAAATCGGAGGCAATAATCTCGGACGCTGGAACTACACCGTCAAGAACTGACCTAACCTCGCCTCTCGTACCTCCAATGGTAAATAATGATCAAGAAAGGCCTCTGAAAACTCAGACCAACACACCGGAGGTGCTTCAGGACCTCTGTCATGCTCCCACCGCTCATACCATAAGACTGTTATATCTTGAAGCCTGAAAGCCGTTAAATCTGCTGCCTTGGTCTCGGTAGCATGCATGACCCTGAATATACACTGAAGATTATCAACGAAGTTCTGTGGATCCTCGTCCGCTTAATCCCTGAGTGCTCTGGAGGGTCAAGTGCTAAAAACTCACGAACCCTTGAGCTTTGAGCCCCATCAGCGGTCACTGCTCTAGCAGGTGCTCTTGGCTGTCTCTGCGTTGTCACTATCTGGGTCGATAAGTGCACTGCCCTCTTAAGATCCTGATCTGTCTGTGCGGGAGGGGGTACTGGAGGTTCTGTCTCCCTCGGGGGACTCCTCGAGCGGTGGAGTCATCGTTGATGGCTGGGATAGGGTCTTACCCTGGCCCTCAGGCCGAGCCTCAGCTGTCGGGTGTGCCCTA
Source organism: Lycium ferocissimum (assembly GCF_029784015.1). Lineage (NCBI taxonomy): Eukaryota > Viridiplantae > Streptophyta > Magnoliopsida > Solanales > Solanaceae > Lycium > Lycium ferocissimum. Next base: position 38,241,456 of record NC_081347.1, on the reverse strand, counting down.
CTGCTCCCCTCACCAGACGCTGTATCACCTCTCTGGTTAGCCACCATCTTTCTAGTCACCGGCATAGTCGTGCACAAATACAGAAGAGTAAGTTTAACTCAAATCTCCTATGAATTGTCGCTACAAAGACGATTTAGATCTGAAAGAAAGGCAACCAATTCCTAGATGCCCTGTAGCTTCCTGTTTATATGATGTGGTGCACGACACATCTATAAACAAGACTCTACTAGACACGGCTTGTAGACTCCCTAGGACAGACCTGCTCTGATACCAAGTTTGTCACGCCCCAATTCCAGAGTGACGTGACCGACACCCGAAGCCAAACTAGGCCCGAGCGAACCACTCTAAATCTGAAACTCTGGGGAGTGAACCCCAACTTAAACTGATAATGTCTAATCTGGAGATATATAAAAATACTGACCATCTCGTCTGAACTGGGCGCACACCCAAAATATATATATAACTGAGCAAGCCGAGGAGGCTGCTTTAATCATACAAAACCAACAACATCCAACAGACATATACAAGCCGACAAGGCTATCACACTGACATACTATTTACAGGACTCGTCTACAAGCCTCTAGGGATATGTGTGACTGTACCATACAATCTGGAGTCAAAAAGGAAAACTCCAAAGGACCTGGCAACTCCGAACAGAAAGGGAGCTCACCGATCAGCTGATATATGATTACGCCTACTCGGGAGGTCTATCCGCCTGTCGACGTCGATCGCAGTACGAACGCAAACGCCCGAGCATAAAGGGACGTCGGACGAATAATGTACCGAATATGTAAGACAAGGTAACAACAGAAATAAAGTAACAAGCTATACTCTGGATATTTCAAGAAAATATCTGGAAGTACTCTACCTAGGTTTTCGTTCATCTGAGGCAAGATAACACAACTCTATAGATATAACACCGTGACCCGATGGTCAGGCATAAATAACTCCATGACTCATAGGTCAGGTATATTCAACTCCATGACCCGTAGGTCAGGTAATAACTTCGTGGCTCATTGGCCAGGCAATAACTCCGTGGCTCATAGGCCAGGTAATAACTCTGTGGCTCATAGGCCAGGTAATACAAAATGTAAAAATATGTATATCGTGCATGTGCTGAAAAGTACCGACTACAGAATACGTCTCTTCTGTCTCTCTATAAACTCCAAGACATAGGAAGGGGATGTGGCCCCTCAGAAAGAATAACATAACACTCGTAAACTAGACAACAATATGACAAGCTCTACTTTGACAAATCTCGAGTCATAAGGTTTATCACGCTCTTACCATATACGGAAACATGCCAAGAAAAGAAGGAACAACCTTAACATACATTTTCGGTCTTATATTACTTAATGTTTATTCTCTTGAGCTCATAAATCTACATTCAAGAAAAATCATATTATTGTTAGGATTATCGTCACATGCATATCTTAAGCCTTCAAATTCAACCCCTTTAGAATCCTACCGAAATTCGAGCAGCATCTCCCCTGTTCATATCCCTAACCTAAATCATAATACCAACAAAACAACACAACAACAACAACAACAACACCAACGCTAATAACAACATCATCAATACCAAAGTATTCCATAAAACATCCCACATGATGTTTATTCAATTTTCTCAACCAACAAATTTGGTATACGATTATTTAATAATTCTACCTTTGTAAATACGCCTAAATTAATATCTATAAAGGAAGATTCATATCTTACCACCGCTAGAACCACAATATCTTCACTTTCCACCTTGAATTCCGGCTAAAATTCACCGCAATATGATATTACAATCGCAACTATACGATGTCTGATCCTGAATTCAGAGATTATACTTAATTCGGGCTAAAATTTGATGTTGGGAAGTTATGGGAAATTTTCAAAATATTTGGGGATTTCTGGTGTGTTTTGGATGAAGAAAGGGGGGTAAGCCCCCCTTATATAGAGTTCCAGAATCTTCCTGGACCGACTTAAAATTTGCTCAGCGCGATCGCGCTGAGTTGCTGGGTCCTCCTTAGCGCGTTCGCTCCACCTTCTGGCACATTCTCGCAGGGTTAATTCCCTTCTTTGATAGCCCATCTTAAAATGCTCACAACGTTTGACTCCGATGTCGGATTGATGCACGGTCTGTTGCATTGGAAACTAAACTTCATCAACTTCGATTTAGGCTTTTGCTTTACCTCAAAACTCCTCATATACTAAAATCTATTCCTTCTCCAAGTTGGACCAAAATTTTCCCCCATATTTCTCCAAAGTTCCAACAACTTAATTTCCCTAATCCACTCGCCCTCTAATGTTTCCCTAGCTTATTATATGAATTTAGACTCTCATAATCATAAAGTAGGCGCATACAATCTTATATATTCTTGAAGGTACTCCAGTATCAACGATTACGCAGCTAACACCTAACGAATCTTAACGTACCAAACTACGAGGTGTAATAATTAAGCTTCATTTATAGCAGGAAAAGAAGATGAACAGATCTATGAAGTCGAAGCTTTACTTGAAGATGGAGACACGAGACAAAGAAGAACTCCACATCTGGAGGTGTGAATCAGAAATGAACCATCAAAGATACCATCATATGGTATTGTCATCACTTTCACACTAACATCGGCGACCAGATATAGAGGAAAGCGTGGATAATGAGAGAGAAAAGTCATCGGAGAAATAAGGTTCCATTTAGGAAAGTGAACAAAGTCTATTCTTTGGCATTTTTTATTTTGTTTTTGTTATTTTATTTGGGCCTGACCCGATTACGGGTTGGGCATTTTTAAACTCTATATTATTTTCTGCATATTAATAAAAGGCCCAGATGGGCATACTTAAATTAAAAAAAGGGGTAAAATTATTAATTCATTTAATTAATAAGATTTCTTGAATCAAACGGAGTAAAATGCTTGCTAATTTAATTTTCTGATAATTTTAACAATTAAATAATAATTGCTTTAAATTTTCTTCTTGATTGAATTCAAAATTAATTATAAAAATGTGTGAATTAATTTCAAGATTATTTTTACTATTATTGAAGTTATTTTGCCAAATGAAATGGCCAAATATTATCGAAATAATTTTATAAAAACATTTTGACTTGTAAAAAAAATACACATTTCACTTCGTTTGATATCTAAGGACTCTAGATAATTAAAATAAATTATGAGAGGTCAAAAATTAGGTGTCAACAATTGCCCCTTCGGTGTTCGGGGATGGCGGGACCATCCCTAAGCAACGAATTTTGACTAACCCTGATTTTTGACTGACCTAATCCAAACTACCTCTCATTTTTATACGATTATCAAATATATGGCCAGACCCTGGTTTGCGATTTTCCTACATATCTCAAGTTACATGAGAATTCAGACCACTTGTAGTTCGACTCTACTAGACTTCTAAATACAAATTTAAGCAAATCTCAGATCGCCCGGTTGTCGAAAACTGGGAGGTCCAGAGTGATTGGTTGTAGTGTGACTGACTCTCTGGTATTGAGTTCGCCTACATATCCCTGGTCTTGGGAACAAGTCACTTCTAATTCGACTCGATAGGAGGAAAAGGGTATCTCTTATGCGGGAATGAATTTGTGTGTGCCCGAATGATTGCGGGAAAATTTAAAGAAAAGGAAATACAGAAAATAAGCAAGTAAGCAATTTTGTGTGGCTAAGCATGGGACAGAGCGATCTTCCAAGTCCTGGCCGGAGAGCTTGACTCTTATGGGCACCCTATCTCGACTGGCTGCGTAAGAAAAAGTTTCATGTTTGCTCCGCATGCTTTTGAATTTGATTAGATCAGCCTGCTTCTTTGTTTGGCGGCTGCCAATATGCTTTCATCTGCTAGGAAATGTTGTGATTGATTTTGAAATGAATACTGCGGCCGTCTGGTCGGATTTACATTATTCTGACCTTTGGAGCGAAAACTACTGTCATCTGACCAGATTTACATCGCTTTAACACTTTTGATCTTGTCCAAGTGATTTGGATGAATGAATGGCCCTCTCAGAAATGCTTGAATGAATGCCCCTCTCAAAGATGTTTGGAATGAATGGCCTTTTCGGCATGTTTGAATGAATGGACCTCTCGGCATGCTTGAATGAATAGCCCTCTCGGCAATGTTTGTATGAATGGCACTCTTTTCAATGTTTATATGAATGGAACTCTTGAAAATGTTTGTATAAATGTCCCTCTTGGCAATGTTTGTATAAATGACCCTCTCGGCAATGTTTGTATGAAAGGCCCTTTTGGCAATGTTTGTATGAATGGCCCTCTCGGCAATGTTTGTATGAGTGGCCCTTTTGGCAATGCTTGTATGAATGGCCCTCTCGGTAATGTTTGTATGAATGGCCTTCTCGGTAATGTTTGTATGAATGGCCCTCATGACAATGTTTGTATGGATGGCCTTTTTGTCAATGTTTGTATGAATGACCCTCTCGGCAATATCTGTATGAATGGCCCTCTCGGCAATATATGTATGAATGGACCTTATAGCAATGTTTGTATGAATGGCCCTCATGAAAATGTTTGTATGAATGACCCTCTCGGCAATGTTTGTATGAATGACCCTCATGGCAATGGAAATGTTTGTATGAATGGCCCACTTAGCAATGTTTGTATGAATGGCCCTCTTGGCAATGTTTGTATGAATGGCCCTCTTGACAATGTTTGTATGAATGGCCCTCTTGGCATGCAAATGACAGATATGGCCCCTTCGGCTAAATCATGTTTCTTTCATCCTATGTGTTGCTGTGACCCTCGTGCTCAGATGTGCTGTTTTGTTCTGTTGTCACCCTTTAGGTCAAATGTTTTCCTTTGTGGCATTTTGGTCATTTTGTAGACCTTGTGGCCAGATATTTGCCCTTGTGGCATTTTGATACTTTTATAGCCCTTGTGGCGAAATATTTGCCCATATGGAATTCAGATCCTTTTATAACCCTCGTGGCTTTGACTGTTACGAACCTTATCTCAGGCAACGGCTCTGACCCTGTCTAGTGAACTATCTTTACCTACATATGAAACAAAGTTAGGAAAATAGGTCGTCCTCCTGACGACATGGAGACCTGCATCAGCAAAGGGTTAGTTTCATATTAAAGTTGACTCGTATTGCTGCGTCTGGCTGTGTCATCGGCTTCGTAAGCTTCCATGGATTAAAATCCCATTGGGTTCGGTATTCGGAAGATGAATTTATTTTAATCATGGAAGAAAATCATTTTTTATAAGAGTTAATTACTTATGAAACCAAACACATATTTTTCTAAAACTGTTTTAGGTTAATTGTCATGACATGCGGTTTGAATGAGAAATATTCCCTTCCCTGCTGCTTTGATAGTTGGGGTTCCCGTTTCCTTGTGCGAAATTTTTGAGATCTTCTCAAAAATTCTTCTCTAGTGTGGGTCATCTCATTTTGGCTAACTCTCATGCCGAGTCTTAAATGTAGAAAATTTTGAGGTTCCCTCAAAATTTCTGCCCAATTTAGGGTGTCAAAGTTGATTAACCCTCGCTGACTAGTTAAGGATGAGAAATTTTGAGATCCTCTTAAAATTTCTGCCCCAGTTTGAGGTGTATGGCAATCTGTTCGTGCCAAGTCTGAATTTTCCTTGAAGTCCTATCTCTGAGGCTTCCTAGGGTTTTTTGGATTTTTCTTTTGGTACGACCGAGCTCAAAGAGCGCCTACGTATCCTGTCGCAGCAGGAATCAGGTCAAACGTATTTGGTTTTTACTAATAATACGATTGTGTCCCAAATGGACTGCCTACATATCCCACTATGGGAAAGTCAGGTCATTGTGTAGTTCATATTACAAGGAAATCATTTAATTTTTGAATTTATTACAAATGATTATAAGCAAAGGCATAACTATTACAAGCAAATAAATAACTGTTACAAGCAAAGAAATAATTAATATAATTAAAAAAGGCATGCCCTCACGCGTAGTACCGCTTGATTGCGTCTGAGTTGATTTTCTTGGGCCACTCTTGCCCGTCCATTTTTGCTAGCAATACCGCTCCTCCGGAGAGTACTTTGCGGACCACACAGGGGCCTTGCCAGTTAGGAGCAAACTTCTCTTTGTACTCATCTTGGTGCGGGAATATTCTTTTGAGTACCATTTGTCCTATTTGAAAAAACCGAGCTCTGACTCGTTTGTTGAAGGCTCACGCCATTCTTTGTCGGTATAATTGATCGTGGCATACGACAACCATCCTCTTTTCATCGATTAAAGCCAGTTGCTCGTACCAAACTCGGACCCATTCTGTATTGTCCAATTCAGCCTCTTGAATGATTCTTAGCGATGGTATCTCAACCTCGGCAGGTACGAATGCCTCGGTACCACAAAAAAGTAAGTATGAAGTTGCCCTATTGAAGTTCGGGCTTTTGTGCAGTATCCCACTAAAGCATGTGGAAGTTGCTCGTGCCAACCCTTGTAATTTTCCATCATTTTCCTCAATATCCTTTTGATGTTCTTGTTGGATGCTTCTACAGCTCCATTCATTTGCGGCTGACAAGCCGTTGAGTAATCTTTAATTGCTCACAGATATCCTTAATCACGTGACTGTTCAGATTTTCCTCGCTATCCGTTATAATGAACTCGGGTATGCCGAAGCGGCATATGATGTTGTTTCGCACAAAGTTGGCCATTAACTTCTTTGTTAATGATTTGTACGATGTTGCTTCCACCCATTTGGAGAAGTAGTCAATGGTGAACAAAATAAATCGATGCACATTTGAAGCTGCAGGCTCGATGGGTCCAATAACGTTCGTACTCTAAGCGACGAATGGACAAGGTGAGCTCATGGTGGGACTTTGATTAGATCTCTGTGGATTTGGCATTGATGGCATTTCTGTACAAACTTGTAGCAATCACTTTCATTGTCATCCAAAGAATATTCTGCTCGGAGGATTTTCTTAGCTAGCATGAATCCATTCATATGAGGCCCACAAGTCCTAGCATGTACTTCTTCCAGGAGTTTTGTGGCTTCAACAGCATCCACACATCGGAGCAGACCCAAATCCGGTGTCTGTTTGTACAAAGGTTTCCTTGTTCAGGAAGAAACTGTTAGCCATTCTTCGGATGGTCTTCTTTTAGCTACTTGTGATACCTTCGGGATACTCCCTCTTCTCCAAATACACCTTGATGTCGTTGTAAAATGGTTTGACATCTGGCTTTGCTTCTATATGGGAACAGTAGGCATGCTCCTCTTTCAGGATTATTTCTAGCGGGTCAATGTGACTACTTTCGGGATGCTAAATCATTGACGCTATGGTGGCCAAAGCATCGGCGAACTAATTCTGAGCCCTTAGGGTATGCCTGAATTCGATCTTTTTGAACTTTTTACACAACCTTTGTGCCAGGTTCATGCATGGAAAGATCTTATCATTCTTGGTGGCCCACTCGCCCTGTACTTGGTGGATTAGGAGATCGGAGTCTCCTATGACCAATAGTTCGCTGATATCCATGTCCAATGCCATTCTGAGACCTAGGATGCTAGCTTCATATTCTGCCATATTGTTGGTACAGCGAAATTTGAGCTTTGCGACTATCGGGTAATGTTTCCCATTTTTTGGTATTAAAACCGCTCCGATTCCAGAACCTTTGTAGTTGACGACCCCATCAAAGAATAATATCCATCTTGTATAGGGCTCCACCGCTTCTGTTACACCTTGGAAAATTTCGCGTTATCAAGACTGAGGACGGCTTAGTATGATCTCAGGGGAGAGCAGAGTTACATAAGGATTATGGATGAGGATTATGTTATCTGAGCATAAGAACATATATATGACATTTGGAGGTGTAATGAGTAAATCGGTTAACATGATCACTCGATGATAGCCCTCGAAACCATGAGTTAAGGTGAGGCCCACATGTTGGGATTTTGTAAAGGATATATTATAAGTGATACAAGTATTACATCAAAAGTTGAGCAAGTCCTAAGAAGGACCCATAAGCCAAATATGGACATAAGCCCTCCAAAAGGACGATTTAAGGAAACGTTTTCGGATGAGTTGACTTGGAGGGGCAGAAACGGCATTATAAATTTGGAATTTGGAAAAACACCAAGAATAAAAGTTGTAGATAATTGAAAGATCTTTCCAACCATAGGTCGTGGGCCCTCACATAATGTCGGAATCAAGAGTTATGGCCATTTTAAGAGCAAGACCCCAAGCTGCCAAAGGGTTCCGCGGGCCCCACTTGAATAAGTCGGTGGAACCGACCTAGGGGGGCTATAAATACCCCCATCAGCCCCTTTTTTTCAGCATATTAACATCCCAAAGAGTCCTAGAAGCCTCTCAAAACATCTCCCAAATATTATAGTCCGATAAATCAAGAATTTAACAAGATTACGCCAAACTAGTCCGTGAAAGGTAATTGTTCTTGCTTCTACTTAAGCTTGGCATTGAAGGAAGTTGATGTGGCTGAGTTTCTTCAAGCATAAGGTATGTTATTTATCCCATCTTTTATGTTGAGTTTATTTGAAGGTCTAGCAAGCCTTAAAAATAAAACCAGTTATGGAGAAAAGGTCATAGAGTGTTGTATTGTAGTTGTTGTGTTTATGGGCTGTTTTGAACGTGTTGTGGCCGTGTGGATGGACTGATTTACGCATATAAAAATGGTATCTAACATTGTTGGCGTATTGATGAGATTATACTCCTTGATTGGGATGGAAGAAAGTGCATATTGTTGTTGTATGTTGAAAAGCGTCGTGTGGGATGTTTATGGAATATGTTGGTATGAATAATAGTGTTGTTGGTGTGGGTATTATTGTTGTTGTTGTTGGTTTTTGAATTGAGAATTTGGGCTAGGCATATAAACAGGGGAGATGCTGCCCGATTTTCGACAGAATATGGAATAGTTTGATTTGAAACTTGGAGTAAGTATGCGATAAAGAGGCTAACGTTAGTGTCAATCCTCTTAAATGTAGACTTACGAGCCCTCGACGAATAAACGTATCCAATAAGAGGTGGAACAAGTATGTAAAGCTTACCCTTTCTTTCTTTTGGCATGTCTTAGATGTAAGTAAGGTATGATACGAGCCTTGGGGTAACTCTATTCCTAAGATCCGAGCATGTCTACGATTCTTATTCACTTCTTGATATTCGCACTCTCAATATAGTCGAGCTATGGTCCTTGTGTCTTTTGTATGATTGGATAGTAAATGTTGCATAAAGAGTTTTGTTCCTAAAGGATTCTATGTCGAATAATGTCCGTAACTTTCATAGACGGTCTCGGATTGCTTTGATTCGTTCGTAAAGGATTCTATAATGAATAACGCCCGTAACTTTCATGGGCGGGCTCGGATTGGTTTGATACGTGTCTCACGATCCCTAAGATTCTCTTTAACGTAGTCCTAATGGCTTTTTAGAACAGATTTAATATGACTATCGTTTTAATGCTCGAGTGTGATTACCTACTTATCTATCGAGTCTGAAATGATGATTTATATGCATATAGTTTCTTACTACTCTGCTTGTGCTAGCTGTTATTATCTTTCACTGCGTCCCGGGTCAGGGCATGTACTTGTGCACAACTCCACTGCATTATTCACCGCGTCCCTCACTAGAGGGCCGGGGCACGTTATATGTATATGATGGCGTCCTCACTGGGGCGGGGCACGTTATATGTATATCATGATATTCACCCCGTCCCTCACTAGGCCGGGGCACGTTAGATGTATATGATGATATTCACCGTCCCTCACTAGAGGTCCGGGGCACGTTATATGATATGATATATTCACCGCGTCCTGTTTCGTAGGGCCGGGCACGCGCACGTTATGATATGATGATACGGGGATGGCGACCGGATGGCATATGATGATCCTATTCACCGAGTCCTCATCAGAGGCGGGACACGTTATGCATGCATATGTACATAATGATTATTTACTTATGTTCCTCGATCCCATAACGGGCTGGATATGATATTGATACGCATGATTTATGTTTCGAGAGGCAAGCCTTATGATTTTACTATACTCCCTATTTCGGTATGATCCTGTTCATCGTATTTTATGCTTTTACATACTCGGTACATATTCCGTACGATCCCCTTTTCGGGGTTGCATTTCATGCCACGCGGTGTATACAGATGAGTAGTAAGATGTTCCAAATGATGGCGAGCTCCATTTCTTCCGGAGTCTTTGCGAGTCGAGTATCTATGTTATGGTATCTTGGTTCATGTTGAGACTTTGCAGACGAGAGTCACGTATATAGCATGTCGTCTTGTAAGCGACTCCGTAAGCCGACGTATCATTATGCGTTATGTTACGATTTCGTATAATTCGTATTTTACTTGATTTGAGAAGGACGAAAAGCATGTTTGTTTGAAAAATGTGCATTGTGCATTCATTTCATGATTTAAGAGTCTAGTAAGATTATGAGTATCACGAGATCGGTTCGCCGGCCCCAAGTAAGGGTCCAAGTGCCCCATCATGCCCTATCAAAAGTTGGGGTGTGACAGCTTCTTCTTTAATGGTCAATACTCCTTCATCCGAAAAATGAGTTCTAAGGGGTTTAAGATCCTCGTCCACAGGAATTTCAGCCAATAGGTCAACCAAGGCTTGTCCTTTGACGGCATTTTGTGCTATGTATACAATGTCGAATTCACTTAGCAGCATTTGCCACTTGGCTAGCTTCCCGATGGGCATGGGCTGGCGGAAAATATACCTCAATAGGTCCATTTTGGATATGAGGTAGGTGGTATATGATGGCAAGTAATGCCTCAGCTTCTGGGCCACCCATGTTAAAGCGCAACGAGTCTTTTCCACTAGTGTATAGCTCGCCTTATAGGCGGTAAATTTCTTAGTCAGCTAGTAGATGGCACATTATTTTTCCTTGTTTCATCGTGTTGTCCTAACACTCACCCAAAGGCATTTTCCAACACTAACAAGTACAACAAGTGGACTCTTAGGCCTAGGAGGTACCAAAACTGGTGAGTTGGACAGATACCTTTTGATGGTATCAAAAGCTTCTTGGCACTCCTTTGCCTATTTTGTGGGTGCGTCTTTCTTTAAGAACTTAAGTGTGGGCTTCACAATGATGGTGGACTGGGCTATGAACCGTCTAAGGTAATTCAGTCTTCCCAAGAAGCTCATGACCTCTTTTTTGGTCTTGGAAGGGGGTACCTCTTGAATTGCCTTGATCTTGGCTGGATCTAGTTCTATGCACCTTCGGCTGAATACGAATCCAAGTAACTACAAATCCAAGTAACTTTCCAGCGGGCACTCCAAACGCGCATTTGGTCGGGTTCAATTTCAGATTAAAGTTTTAGATTCTGTTAAAGAATATTCTCAAATGTGTGGTATGCTCTTATAATGACCCTTCCGATCGTTATGGGAATTTAGGACTCCGTTGAGAATTCCGAGGCCACGGGTGGATTTTTAGGGCGTCTCTTTATATGTGTGCATGTTTTGTGTTGTGTTTTTGAGGCCTTGGATGAAATATGGGGTGATAGAGGGAAAAATTAGACAAAATCGAGCTCACTGCCCAAAACGAGCCGCTGTGGCGGTAGAAGTACTGCTGCGGTGGTACCGCTTAGCGGTGGGCTGGCCGCTAGGACGTTCTCCAGGGGCCGCTGTGGCTGGTGATTGCCCGCTGCGGCGATACTACTATAGCGGGGTATTGACCGCTATAGCGGTGAGCAAATTTATGTTGGGTCCGCTATAGCAATGACTTGGCCGCTATAGCGGGACCGCTACAGTGGTGAAACAACCACCACAGCGATAGTTGGGGAGGCAGAAACCGTGTTTTAATGATGTAGTCTCATATTTTCATTCATAATACACCAACACACTTCCCAACAAGCTCCTAGAGAGAGTTTTCAAGCTTGGGCAAGATAACCTTGAGAGGTAAGTTCCATTGCTTTTCATTTTATCAATCCCTTCCCCCTTCATTATTGCAATCATCTTCGTGGGTCTTTAATGGTGAAAGTGAAGTAAAAACCCTAGAATGTCCATAAACCTTCTAAACTTGATGGGTTAGGGTTATTATCGCTTATTTATCATTTAAATAGATTGATTAGTTGCTATTTATCATAAATTGAGCATTTAGAATCATAAACTAAGTGATTGGAGACCTAGGGTTCTATAAAAATGGTGCCTTTGCCATAAAAACTGTTTGTAATAGGAATATATGATAGAATGTTGTATAAATTGATGGTAAATGAATACTAGGGGCCTTGATAGGTTGTTTATCACCAGAAATCATCCACCCTTAGAATGGGGAAGGAAGGTATTCTTACTTTCGTGTTTGTGAATTGAGCAATGTGACTCATTGAGCCTTATTTTTAGAACGTGAACTTATTGAGGCTTCGAGGAAAGGAAAGGCTGTAGCAGAGTAACCTACGTGTTCCAGCTCTACTTTGAGTTAGGTTACAGTTTACTTAAGTTAGACTTTGGTTAGTTGATTGTATGTTTTTTGATCTCCTTAGGAGAAAACATGTCTAGTTTTCATGCATGGTATTGTGTGGCTAAATTCCTAAGTGAATATGATTGAGTGATTGTGTAGGCTCTATGCCATTATTCCTGTGTGATTGAATCTACAGTGGATGTGTTGTGATGAGAAGCTAATATAGTCTTCTCAAGGGTATTGTGACATGAAATGATAAGTTGATTGTTGATATTGGGAAGGTAAGAAACATTGTTGTGTAAGAGGTATGAAAAGGCACTCATGTGACCTAGATTATGGGCTCGTGGTCCGAGGATCATTCCGGAAACGAGAGGTACTTTGATATGTCCCGCAACCGAGGTTCATTCCGGAGTGAAGGTTTGTGCTCGGGTCTAAAAAGTATTCCGGAACGAGTGGTACATGGCCACCATGGGTCCCCTACAGGTCATGACTACTAAGCTAAGACATCAACTAGTATGTATGTCAGAGGCGAGGTTATCAGGTAAATCTATTCTCGTTGTAGCTTACGTGATTGTGATGCTTGACATCTTGGTGATTTGATTGTGATTGTCCTTAATTGACTTGCTGTGATTTATTGGTATTCATGTCTGTTGACTGGCCTGTTTTATTCTATTGATTTTACGAAATATGCATGATACTAATCTTAGTCGGCCTATGATATCTACCGACACATAGGGTTTGTACTAATACTACCTTGCTGCATTCTTTGAGTGCATATTGTGATATAGAGACCTTTGCTCGTCCTCACATCTAACGTGGAGGATAATTGTTGATAGATTTTAGGGTGAGCTTGTTCCCATGCCCGAAGATCTTCTTGCTATGATGTCTTTTCTTACTCTGGACATTATGGATTACTTATTTGTTAGACTTCAGATTCTTAGACATGTTTTTAGCTTAGAGTCCTGTCCGATGACTTTTGGATTTTGGGGGTTGTAATAGTTAGAACTTCCGCACTTATTTCAGCATTTATGGCATGATTTACTTTGTTCTTTTGATGTTAATTGAGTAATAATTAGTTAGCTTGGTTAATATAAAACTGGATTGAATGGATAGGTGTCTTGTATGTTGGTTCGCCCACTAGGATTTTGATGGGTGCCAGTCATGGCGGGTTGGGTTGTGACATCTCCGAACTCTATCTTAACTTAATGAGGACATCATCCACGTATGCTTCAATTTTGCTATGGATCTTGTTGTGGAAGATGGTAGTCATAGCTCTCATGTAAGTTGTGTCGGTGTTTTTGAGACTAAAGATATACCCTATAATGATACACTCTCCATGGAGTGATGGAATGTCACACCCTAACTTTTGATAGGGCATGACTGCACCCGACCCTTACTTAGGCTAAGCGAACCGCCGTGGTTCTCGTTATACCATAATCTTCATCGACTCTTAAATCATGAAATGAGTGCATAATGAAAGCTTTTCAAAAAAAACATACGTTTTCTTTTCTCAAATCAAGTAAAATCAGAACATAAATTTGTAACATAATGCATAATGATACATCGGCTTACGTGGCCGCTTACAAGACCGACATGTTATATACTTGACTCGTGCAAAGTCTCTAACACAAATCAAGATACCATGACATAGATACTAAGATTCAACAACAACTCTAAGAATTAATGAGCCGCCATCGTAGCCGGGAACATCTTCTACTAATATCCTCTACTCACTTTGTATACACCGCGTGGCATGAAACGCAATTTCCCCCGAAGAAAGGGGGGTCCAAGATTTTTAATAATGTCGAGCATGTAAAGCATGAACACGGTAGAACGGGATCATACCGAAATAAAGTATATAGAAAATCATAAGGCTTGCCTCTGAAACATAAATCATGCGTATCAATATCATATCCAATTCATTATGGAACTTAGAACATAATTAGACAATCATTCTGTACATGTGTATACATATAACGTGTCCCGACCCTCTAGTGAGGGGCTAGGTAGATAAGATCATATCACCATCATGTATACATATATCGTGTCTCGGGCCTCTAGTGAGGGACTCGATGAATAACGTGTCCCTAAAACCTCTAACGAGGGACTCGGTGAAGGAGATCCTGTCTCTATCATGTATACCATACTCGGCCCATCCTGTGGGCTCGGCGCCATCATCGTATCATCATACCATCATATACATATACATATAACGTGTCCCGGCCCTCTAATGAGGGTCTCGTGAACAAACGCAGAACAGGCACGAAAACATGTCCCGGCCCGGACTTAGTGAAAGATGTAACAATCATACGCACGCGCAGTAGTAAGTAACCACATACACATAAATCATCCTTTTCGCACTAACAGATAAGTAGACAAATCAACGCCGAGTATCCGAAAAAAAATCATACTGTTTTTAAAACTTGAAT
>NC_081347.1:38210494-38226599 GCF_029784015.1 Lycium ferocissimum | reverse complement strand
TTTGCTCCTTTTTTGTGCTGAATTTTTCTGGAAATTTTTTGGCTGAAAAAAAATGAGGTTTCTGCCCCTTTTTAACAAAATGCCAAAGTCGGTTTCACTGTAGCTACGATCTGTGCGATCAGTAGCGATACTGCAGAATGCTGTTTCTGCGTCGACAGTTCAGTTTGTAACGTCTATAATTCTCTACTCCGATGTCCTATCAATGAACGGTTTATTGCATTACAAACTAGACTCGACGAACTTCATTTTAGGCTTTTAAAACACCTTAAAATTCCACATATACTATGAGATATGCGCCTCCAAAGTTGACTAAAAATTACGACATTTCCCAAATTTTCGTCGAACTTATTTTTCTTCACTCTACTCGATCTCGAAATATTCCGAAACTCTCCATACATGATATTTGTCATTTATTATACTAATAATGGCCATGTTCTCGTATTTCAAAATACTCTTTCCCGATTACGACTTACGAGGTCATAATTCACCCTTTTTCTTCGTTGTTACGTACTTTCCATGGTTTGCCTTTCAAAACCTCATGGGACGTCTCCGACACCCCATTACTACGATGAGGTACATGTCATACTTATGCTCTGAAAATGCGGGGTATAACATTACCATGATCATTGATGGATTTGACGAGTTAGAATAGAGAAAATGACGTTGAAAGTTCGGTTATAATTTTTGGATATCAAATGACTTGGGGGCTATTTTGGTATGATTAAATGGATAGAATTAGTTGTATATTGATATAAAATGATTATTGATATTGTTTTTGATGTTGTTGATAAGTTGTTGTTCTTGAATTTGGGAGAATAAAGTGTATGAAGATATCGTATACAAAGCATATACCGGGCTGTTTTGGTGTATATCTTTGGGAGTTGATGCTTTGAGTTTAAACAGACTTATATGAGATGGTTGTTGTTGTTGTTGGTTGTTGATTGTGTTGTTAAATTAAATTGGAATTAGAGGGGAAGCGAAGATTACGGGGAAAAATGTTTAGGAATTTACGGAAGTTAATTACGAGCTTAGAGAAGTATATGAACATTTTTCAAGTTGTCTATGGGGTTTCCTTTACCTTGATTGTGGATTGGCCAGTGTTTGGAAGCATAAGTTAAGCTAATCACATAAGCGACAAGGTATGTTAAGGCTATCCCTTCTTTCATGTTGGCATGATTCTTGTTGCTATTCATTCTATATGTACTCCATATGATTCCATTCTTAGACGAGTAAGGTGTAAATGTTTCTTGTGATGGCTTATTGATATTGTACTCCTATTGTGTTCCAAAGGGAACATTCATAAGGTGCCAAGTTGAGTTGTGTATATGGTTTTACGAATGATTTCGAGGAAATTAGGTTTATACTAAAAGAAACATAAAGTTTGATTTTCAAACCCATTAGAAGGGGCGTAGATTTTACTACTTCATTTCCTTTACGATTTATGTCTACATTCCATAGTATCATCCCTTTGTACTGATATGATCACTTATTCTTTGGGTAGGGCAAAAAGATGAAATTGAGTAGAATATAGGTAGTAAGAATTTCATAACAATTCTACCCTCAAACCTGGAAATATGTCCTCCTAAGTTTAGTGAGATACAAATTTGATAACTTCTTATGAAAGACTAAGGCTAATAACTGGATTGTGATGAATTGATTAGTGACTTATGATATGAATTGAAATTGATACTTGTGTATTGAGTTTGTGTTGACATGATTGTGATATTAAGCAGGAAGCGGCCATGAAGAAACCATCATTATTATGCCTAAGCGGCCGTCCGAAGGGACTATTGTGATACTAGCCGGAAGCGGCTGTCGAAGGACCATTACTAAATATGTCGGAAGCGGCATGTGTGTTGGATTGCATTATTTACTTAAAGATTGTTTTGAGACTTCGTGTGCACATTTATGTTTCTTCCAAATAAGGTCAGCAGTATTGAGTTAGATTGTGATTTCTTCTCTCCTAAATCAAATTATGATTATGATTTGTTACCACCTTACATACTCGGTACATTGTCCGTCTTGACGTCCTTTCTCGGGGACTGCGTTCATACTCGGGCCCAGTTGTTTGGCGAGGTTAAGTGTATAGCTAGAATGCTTGGACGTCGGTACGGGATTGGCGAGTTCCACCTCGTTACGAGCCGTGGCTTTGAGTCATGTATAGATATGCATAATTATGGGTATGTCGGGGCCACCGTGCCCGACTCATAATGTTCGGGCTTACTTCTTAGAGGCTTCTGGAGACAGTGTCCTGTGGTATATCTGTCGAGATGTCGACAAAGTGATATCAGTTGAGTCATTTGTGGATTTTAAAAGAGTATGTATCTTAGATGATTTCAATTGGTTTAAAGTACTTATTTGATTGAAAGTTTTCATAATCTTCATAAAGATAATGATTTCTATTTAGAAAAGTTTCATGTTTTTAAAAGTTTTTTGAAATGACAGGTTTTGATAGAGCGAATGTCTAAGGGTTCGCTCGACTCTGATGAGAGTCGGGTGCCCGTCATGCCCTACCATTGTTAGGGTGTGACAGGTATGAGGTGCCAATGTGTCCAACAACAATCGGGTTTGGGGTGAATGACATTGTGGTCCCAGTGGGGTAGGTGGGGGAAGTGATCGGGTAGTGGTGAGCTTAAGATGGAAAAGGCGGTGGAGGCCTGGTTGCCTCAGTGGGCGCCTCTTTGGCAACATTTGTCATGACCCAAACCGATGGGACAAGACGAGTGCCCGAGCTCTACCTGTCGAATACCCCTAGACATACATCTGAGACATGAACATGAAATATAGATGGGCCGTATATAACTTATGACAATAACCTGCTATCTCATGTGCATAATAAGCATAATGAACCAAAAATCTAAAAGATATATATATATATATATATATACATATGCATGCTGAGTGACTGTGTAAGCCCACAAGCCTTCCATAGATAACTGTACATCAAAAATAGAGGCCAACAAGGCCACATAGCGTCCCACAATAACCGACATGTCTACATACCTCTAATGGAATACAACTGTATAAAGGACGGGACAGGGCCCTGCCGTACCCATGAATATATGCAAAATATCGTACCAAAATACTAGACTGCAACTCCGAGACAATGGAGTGCACCAACAGCCGCTGAACAGGAGCCCTAAGAATCTGGACCGCCAACCTGTCTATCCGAACCTGCATGGCATGAATGCAGCACCCCCAGGCAAAGGGGTGTCAGTACGGAAAATGTACTGAATATGTAAGGCAGCAAGAAGACATAATAAATATGATAGGAATCAGAAGGGATACGAGAATCAACCTGAACTGTAACCTGTCACTAAGAGCCATAAGTATGCATGATAATCTCTTGAAAACATGTATATCATATATGCATAGATACCTTCACCCGTTCGCTGCCCCGTCAGGCATGATATCATATTGGCCCCTTCGGGCATCATAATCATCGTATACCAGCTGATCAGGTGGTTTGTGTATATAACGCCGTAGCCCTTCCCCTTCCCCATAAAATCATGATATAAAAGTATGTACACACACACACACACACACACATATATATATGTATATATATATATATATATATATATGATGTATGCAATGCATGACAAAACTTATAAGACCTGGAACTCCCTTCGAAGGAACTTTCAAGCTGAACTCCTTTGAGTTACATAATCAGCATCATTATTATTAACAGGTGCCCCCTTTGGGACGTTAGATTAGGGACTTAGGAATTCAAGGAACAACATAATTTAAAGCTCAATTATATGAATGACAAAGAATAGACCACTCTAATGCTCTAAGTGTAAAGTCGTTATGGAGTAACGTTCAATTACGTTTCGCTTTGTCTCACATGGGTCATGCCAAAAGAAATAAGGGATAGCCTTAACATACCTGGAATTAGCTCAACGGCTCAAGGACTCAACTCGTATCTGCTCCTTGACCTATATGATAACAATAATGATACTATCATTAATCATACAAACGATTCTCTTAATCATATAACGAAAATTTTAACTTATCCTAAAACAAAACGGGCAGCATCTCCCCCGTTCTTCTCATTTTGCCCAACTCCATATATCATCAACAACAACCAGAACAATCCAGCAAGTGTATACATCAATAACAAGATACCGTGGAGTAACAACAAGTCATAAACATTTCACGACGAGCGACAAGCCCGGATACGATTATCAAACACACTTCTCCAATCTTTTCTGTACTTCAAAATATATATATCAATGACAACAACAACTATATACTCAAGTTACTCCAACAATTTCCAACCACAACACAACTTACTATATTACCAAACAGTCAATACAACAACAGCGTCAAAATATGATTTCTCGCTATTAACTCCATATTTCTCATCCCACAATTTAGCTAGGACCCTGACGAACTTTAAATATATCTGGTAGAGGAGAATATTACCTTATTTTCCAAGAACTCCTCTTCTTCCTCCTTACTTCACTTTGAAGAAAGCTCGGATTCAACAATGCGATAAAAAAAAACAACGAGATCAAAGTAGTGAGCAAACCCCGTATGTTGCTGCTCAAGCTTATTGTTTTCATCAAATTAGCAATTAGGCTTCTGCTCAACTTCCTTAAGAAGAAAAATGACGAGTTCAAGTGAGTATAATGGGTCTTCAATGTTACTGTAACGTTTTCTAATCCTCAAAGAGGAATCCTCCCAAAATGAAGTGAAATAGCTACGCCCAAGAGTTGTTTTTTTTTTATTTTTAACAGAATTGCTTTAAAAGTGCAACAATAAATTATTATTGCCTAGTTTTGGTCTTCCAGATGTACCAAAGGATATCCATATGTATATACAGCCCCTACACACTAACATTAATTATCTACAAGGATTAACTACACTTTTTACAAGTGTACAAAAATTGTACACTTAGCCACCCTATTTTCCAAACATCTATCCTTGTCCATTACAATTAGTGCTCATATTTATCCACTACTAATAAGGTTAACTATTTTTATCAAATACTAATAATAATAGTGGTCATTCCCTTGGTGGGATCCACATGGTCATGTGATATAACACTAGTCCTTAGCCTCCTTTGCCACACACAAAATATTATTTGCAATCATCATCGTCACACTTTTTCGTCTTAAATCCTTTCGGGACTTCATTCCTTGTACACACTGAGTTCTTGATTTTCATGCTTGAATAGGATCAAATCCTCCGGACTTGGGTAAATTTTCTCATGTTGGAGAGTGCAATTCCCTAGTCCAAAAATACGGGGATGTTATTGCTTGGACCGTGTTTCATTCAAATAAATTTTTTACCTTGACGAAACTAATTTTCTTTGATTTGTTTAACTTCTAATCCTTACGACACATCCGTACCATCACTCTAACCACCTGTAAGCTTAGGGGATAACCTCAATTTCTGTTACTAATATCATTCAACTCACACGCTTTCCAATGCATGAAAACACGAGATGTAACTACATTGGCTGTTTTCTCTCTCGTGAGCTTTTCTTGGAGGTTAGCAACTTTCTCAAATAGTATCTTAATAACGTCCTCAGATGGTGAGGATTCTTATAATTCCAGTGTGGATGACTCCCTAATGGTGAGTTCAGTCCGGTTTTGTTCATCTTCCGAAGTACCAGTCATTTTTCTTTGCCTCGGTCTTGTAGGGACAGAGATCTATTGAAGCTTTCGATCTTCTGAAGTATGCCAGTATGAACACAGATCAACTTTCTCTTTCTATAAGAAAAGAATAACTCAAAGGCAAATGATGTTAGTTTGTTAAACAACAATAAATAAGCAAGATATCACACAGAGTTGGCAGGTAAAGCATATAGCACATAAATAATCATATGTTTGATTCAAATACTTGATTGATCCATTGTACCGGGGTTTCGGGTATTTTGGCTCTTTGAATTAAGTAGGGGGAATATATATTTATACAATATAAGGACCGAGTCTTATGTAAACTGCCACGTATCCCTCCATGGGAAATCAGGCCCTTTCATAGTTTGATTTATTTAAAATAAAGACTCTCCAACTTTAAGCCTACCTTGACCCGGGCCGGATAAGGGCTTCCTACGTATCCCTCCTTAGGACATCGGAGTCGGACGTAATTTCTTTTACATATATATACGGGGGGGGGACAAATCGTTAAAAATACAAAAGGGGACCCCCCCTAAGTAGCTACCCAAACGGTGACCTCCTTTCAAGATCGAAACGCGTTGTTTGTCCTTTCAACCACGTTCTCGGCCAAAGGCCCTAATTTCTAATACTGAGGCAGGAGCACTACCCAAATGTTGTCGGTGTGAACTAAGTGCTCTAGCTCGAACTTGAAGGCCTCACAATTTTCAGTGTCATGCCTCGAGGTTCCAGAGTGAAAAAGACAAATATTTATTTGACTTGATCCCATAGACGAGGCCTTCCAAGCGGCGCTGATTATATGGATCTTCCCCGTGCTTGCCAGTTTCTGGAAGATTCCAGCGTATGAATCCTTGACGATAATGAAGTTGTAACGCCAAATATGAGTGTTCAGCGTGATTCCTTCATTTAGAGAAACAAAGGTCGTGGACCAACAGCGAATGAAGTCCCCACAGCTTCAGGATGGTCTTGTCGTCGATCAATCTTATGATTCTCTTTCTGAAGGCCAAACACTCATTAGCAGTATTGCCTGACTGTTTTTTATGGAACGAGCACCTTTTATATGTGAAGAGCGGGGCACAAGGCGCCAACCTCTCATGACTAATGCAGGTGGCTCCCACATTCTTGAGCTTGTTAAAGATTTCTTCGCATGCCACATGTCTTAGTGAGACGCGGTAAGGGCAGGCGATAGCCTAGAGCGCAATTGCCCACCAAGTTGGCTATGCTGGGCGAACGAACTCTATTTGTACCTCAGGTTCTCCCTCTTAATTTACGGAGGTGACGGAGACGGCCTCTGTTGATGGCCAAGTCGGTTCTAGCAGGTCAGATTCTTCTTCGTAATCTTCGTCTCCTTATCCCTCGAATAGGGATATGTACCCGGGAGGTATTCCTTTGCCTTTTTCCAAAAGGTTCTCAAGATAACACTTTATCTCAGTAGGTTCTTTGGGCAGGCTTTCCGCCGAGTCCATCAACTCATCGGCCTCTTTGATCTTAGCCCTAACTACCCGGATTTTCCTTTCCAGGTCTTGAATCGTCCTTTTAATGGCAACATGTTCCTGGGTATTCATGGTATCCACTTCGACCTTTTAGGGAAATGTAACTGAGGTTAGTACGGTTTTGTAACCATTTTGGTATTTTTCTTTGGATAGTGGTCGGTACCAGAGGTCAATCAAACATTTAAACGAAACATATGAAACAAACAAAGCACATATTCACATAGAAATATCATTAAACATATACTATTCATGTTCCTAAGGTTTCTAATCGCTTGAAACATAAATGTGCCATTTGTACCAAACTATTGCCCTATAATCATAAGTTTCATTATAATATTCTACCCCAAAGGGGTACAAAAGATAAGTAAAGATAGAAAAATAAATCAGCAGAAGTGTCCTCCAGTATCTGATGATGAAGCCCTATCACTCCTTGCCTTCTTGTCCTTTCGGAGGGCTTTTTAGATATTAAGGTGACCTGCAGTCAATACGGCATCCATTAAGAAGCCCTTTTCTGTGAAGCTTATTGGAGCAATGTTATCCAAAGTCTTCTTCATTCGACTATCTAGCTTAGTCAAACAGTCATGGGTGAATTCCAATTCATGCTTCAAGCTTGCTATGGTAGTTTAATCTTTTTCTATTTTCTCCAAATACTTAGCATCCTTATCATCAGCCCTTCTCTGCATCAAAGGGGCTTAGATCTCGGCTTTGGAGTCCTTGTCTAGAACACAACTTTAGAGGATGGGTTTGGGAGTGAGAGTGCCTTGCAAGTCGGCCCTCAACCAATTACTATAGTCTTCTTCACAACCAGGATAAAACCTGTCAGGAGGTAAAGTGTCTAGATCCCAAGATATGCGACCATTCCAATCACGAAGACAATCATTAGCCCTCAAAATCCTATCACCGTCATAGTCAATGATGAAATTCCCTATGTTCCAACTCGGGGTATGATTAGGGTCCTCCCAAATTTTCTCAAAGACTCTAGAAGGTGTATAAGGGTGAATCCCTCGAATTCCCATAAGTGGAAGGGATGGACACTTTCTACCTTTGACCACAATCGTGTCGGATACGAAGTCGTCGAACATCCACTACACGCCATTCTCCCTAAGTCCAGTGAAGATGAAGGTCCAACTCCGTTTGGGCTGATCCATTGGATACCCCCGAATTTGATCATGTGTTTGAGGATCCACCATTGTAGTTGTAGATTACATCCTTGGAAGTGTTTATAATGTTTTCTACAAAGTCTTAGGGCTCGGTAAATATCGGCTAGGATGGTAGGGGTTAAGTCAAAGTATTTGGTGTCTTCTTGTCGGGTTATGTCCTAAAAGATGGCATAGGCGACTGAAAAAATTCGAGTGTCAATAGCTAAGGTTCCATATTTGAGAAAGACCACAAGTCCCAAAAAGCAAATGGCAAAGGCTAAGGGTCGGGTGGCTTCCCATTTGGCATAGGTTTTGAATTTGGCTGGGTGTTCCACAAATCCACTTGGGTTACCGAATCGTTTATATAATTCTCTAAAGGGTACGGTTGGGCCATGTGCCCAATTGACATGGGATAAGGAAAGCATTTTGAGTATTTGGTGGTAGGTGGGATTTTCTAGGATTAGGATGTGGTTGTCGGGTTTCTTTCTTCTTTTCAAGCCCGACCCTATACTGGTTATGACATCCCTGACTTGGCATTTCTACATTATTCCCAAAGAGGAAAATCATCCTATCTCGGTCCCTAAACCCAGTGATTACCTCTATCAACTCCCTACGATCCTCATTGTCATTATAGAGGCTAGGCTTCCTAAATGGCAAGAGATCCCCTTTCTTTCTTCTTGACTCATTGTACCCCACCATATACGCAGTAAATCCGATGTATCAATAACCATATCAAACTGCAAGTCAATCGTCATCTACAAAAATGAAGCAAGGTTAACATTCCCCCCTCCCTCAATAGGCAATGGGTTAGCACATAAGCGCATTACATGTTTCCAATTAGCACATAAATGAGATGCAGTGTTTTTCAGGTTGTAGACCGTACTTGACATGAGCTGGTCTCCCTATTGGGTTTAGATACGTCTCAAATATCCAAACCCTTCTAGTTTATCTTTGGATTTGGCTTAGCTCTAACCTAGGCATATCCAAGAGTCGATTTTTTAAAGTGACCTTGGACCCGAGCGGACTACTCGGAGTGAACCGTTGTCGGCTGTTCGATGACCGCACACCAACTCCGCGTTCAACGTGTTCCAAAGAAGGGGTGTTTCGGGTTTTTTAGTGAAGGCTAGACCGCGAGCCCGTGTGTCTCCTTGAAACCATGATTTTTGCCAGGAGTGGCGAAATTGATGATATGAATGCACGACAATTTATATTTTGCAAGAAAGTAAATAATTAAGCAAATAGTCACAATTATATCACATTATATTAAAACCCTTATGGTTAGAACCTAGAAATTCCCCAGCAAAGTCGTCATCTGTTACGGTTCACTTTTACGCGGGTGTATAAAAGCTACTAAGAAGTTGTTGGTGCTCTAAATGAATTTTAAAATTTCTAGAGTCGCCACCTAATTTAATAAAGAAAATTAGGAAAACCAGGTTGAAAGGGTTTATCAAGCAAGAGAAAAATCCTTTTAGGACTAGAGTTTGAGGTAAGGGTTTTGGTGATCCCCTAGATAAGGTTTTAAGCACCCTAGTATTAAGGATTCGTAAAATACGATTGACCTACGAGCTTCAATGTGATTACTTGCTTAAAAATGTTTACTTTATCGCAAATGTCTTACTTATCATAAAAATTCAAAATTTTGGCAAAAATGTCCCCTTAGAAAGGGGGTTTTTGGTTTCAAAAATCCGTACAAGTGTCCAACTCACTTCATTTCTTGACCAAGACACACTCGGGATTTCACTCGAGTAAAGTCGCTACTATTTTGGTCCTAATGATATGAGTTTAGGTCTTATAGGCTTTTATTATGTATATATAAGAAAACATGTGGAGTATATCTTCCTTTTTATAATATACGTATATAATAGAAAGTGAAAATTTTAGTCCCATTGAAGCCCAATATGTCAAACATAGTCAACACCAAAGCCATCTTACTCAAAGCTTGGTCCAAGTACAATTCCTCTTGTTTTTTTCCATTAAGTTTGGGCTTTAGGCCCAAAATACCTTTGTTTCTTACTCTGAAAAATTGCCCAAATTTTTAGGCAAAACAGTTCATTTAGGTTCTAAAAAATTCCAAGTCTTCAATATTGTCAAAATTTCAAAATTAGTGCTAAAAGAGTTTTCCTTCAATCCGCTGATCTTAAAGCAATTATGATTCAGTCCAAATCATACATTTTTATTCTTTCAATTTTAAAGGAAGCCTTTTACAGGCTTAAGGCCCAAAACTTACTTTCATTTTTTGACCTAATTCATCTCCAAAATTATGTAATGGGCGGAAGGCCCAAAATACAAATTAGTACCAGTTTCAGAAGTTATTTTAGACTTAACCATATTTGAATCAATTTCAAACATGAAGAAAAAACCAATTTGTAGCGATTTCATGCAAGTGTTAAATTAGGTGAGTTTGAAAAGCATTTTTTGAGTGACTTCCTAATAATACTAGGCGTTTTCCTAAGTTCTAACATCCATAGGATTTCAATATTTATACAAGTCTTTACAAATGCATTTATATATACAAAAATGAATAATTGGCGAAGAGTTCAGGCTGGTGAGCCTACCTAAGCCACCAGTTGCCTATTTTCACCCATAGGTGGGCTTTCAATATATATTAGCTTCCCTTTCCTTTCTCGGACTCGACCAAATGAATGAGAGTCGGGCCTCAGGCTCAATAAGTTTTGAATAGAAGGAAATGGCCAGAGCAGCTCGCGGTATTTTCACATGCAACAGGAAAAGGGAGAAGAAGAATGATGGGTCAGAGGGGAGAAGAAGAACGATGGGTTAGAGGGTATCTTGAACTTAAGCACTTACTCAAAATAAATTAATCATAACTACAAGTACATATATGCTAAATTATGCTCAATCAATTTAACTTATATGGCACAAAAGGCCAAGTCCAAGGATCATATACACAAAGAGAGGTTTAGCACATAAGCCCAATAGGGATAGTCAAGTACTGTGGCCCAAGTAGAGCCAAATATCAACAGAGAACAAGAAAGGCCCAACAAGGCCAAAAGGTAGAGAAACAAATCCTACACAAGCGAACTTTTTTAAAATGTAAGGCTAGTAGTCATGAGTCTATGCAAGTGATATACCATATTTATACCAAGTATACAAAACTATATATCCATTATCTAAACATAAAATAAGCAACCAGATTCAGAGAGAGAGGCATACAAGACTACATTCAAAAGCATAGAGACAATACCAAGAGAAGAAGAAGAAGAGAAAATGCAACATGGTATGCAAACAAAGCAGGAATCAGAAACCAAATTGGCCATCAATGCATTAATTGAAAAGCATTTCATGTCATATTAAAATTCAAAGAGTTATTTTAAATGTAGCATACATAGACTCATGCTTATTTAAAACTCAGAGGGTCCACATACTTAAAATCAACAATCATGTACAAGACCTTAAACTAAATCAGAGATACAGTCTTGTATAAAACAGGACAGTTACACAGACACAAACATTAGACAACATTAATTGAATGTGGACAAACAAGTATAAGCCAAGATCCTTAAACCTTTTAACACATAAACATGCATATTAAACGATTTGCTCCTATATGGTCATAAGAAGAAGCTGAGTAGGCGTGGCTTCACATAAGAGACTAGCAAAAACCAACAGTTTTAGATTTAAACAAGCACTTCTGGTAAACATGCATTTAGCAGGTCAATGTGATACTTTTAAGAGACAATAACTAGATGCAGAGGTGAGTAAAACAGGTCCAATTTAATAGATTGTGAACATTTTGACATGCAACTAACATTTTAACTTCAATCAGTCAATAATGAGCCTTAACGAACCTATAAAACGCACTCAGAGATGCTATGTGTATGCAGAATGCTAGAATTGAACTTAAAGTCCTCTTTAACCCCATTATAAACATTTGACACCTATCTTTAGTTAAATGAAATCATGCAAGCTCATACTAATGGCATAATCATCCTTATTTAGTTCATGAATCAGACTGGGGCTTTACAGGAAACATACTAGGCCAAATGGTCTAACTAATTTGCTTAACACCATAAACCACACCATTCTTAGTCAAATAAACCCCTATTAGGTGTGAATTTATGTCTAGATGGGTTCAAATGAATGCAAATATAGGCCTACATCATGATTCAAGATAAATGACACATAAGTATAGGCTTATCACACTTAACCAGACAAGATAGACATCATATTGAGCTACAAATTACACTAAATCTCATTTTTTGGGAATTCAGAACACTAGGAACAACATACCAAACACTTCAATTAGATGAATAAGTGACTCCTTTACCATGACAAACAAAACATTCAACTGAGCCATCTAAAGGCATTACTAACAACACAGCCTAGTCAAAATATGAGTCATGAGTTGTCATTAAACTAGATTGACCTTTGCATTATGAATCAGACCAACAAATCATACCTTAAACAACAATAATTCACACTGCTTTAGCAAAAAAAAAAAAAATAGTTAACACAGACCAGTCATGTTAAACTATTGGTATTCTGATTATTTCATTTAGCAACAACACATAACACATTTAATCATGCTCAAACAACCATTAGCAGAAGGGTAACTAGATAACAAAGGCGAGTAATTGCTATTATCCATATGTAAACCAACTATCAACAAACAAACTATCTAGATAGTCATTC
The DNA here is from genome assembly GCF_029784015.1 of Lycium ferocissimum. NCBI lineage: Eukaryota > Viridiplantae > Streptophyta > Magnoliopsida > Solanales > Solanaceae > Lycium > Lycium ferocissimum. The sequence goes on along the minus strand of NC_081347.1, from coordinate 38,213,693 downwards.
AGCAATAATTTTAACTATAAGAATACTAATCTAATTTACACCCTAATCATGCTTACTGCTAACATTAAGCATTCAACAACAATTTTATCTAAAATAACATAAGTATACTAATCTAATTTATACCTAATCATGCTTACTACTAAAATTAGCTAACAATAAAATTTAATACACAACAGAACAACAAGAAACAACAAAAAATCAAATAAAAAGAATAAAAGGAAGGGAGTTTACCTTTCTTTTATGCAGCCTTGAATCGAGAATGGACTTGAGAAGATTTCCTTGCTCCTCCACACCAGAACTCAATCACCAACACAAAAGAAAACAAACATTAGACTAGTATTCGATTAGGTCAGGATTTTAAGCAATAATTGCTAACCTTAGTTTAATCGAATGTTTTAAGCTCAATTTTTTTTATCAAGCTTGCTGCGTATATCAAATGTAAAGGGTTAGGGTTCTTTATATAGAACCCCACATTGGCAGAAACCCTAATTCCCAAGCGATGTGGGACTTTGCAATTTTTGAGAATTGCTTCCCTCAAATCCTCATCCAACGATTGAGAAACAAGGTAAACAAGAAATCAAAGGTCAGATTTGACTCAAACGAGGTCAATCCGCATAGTTCTCTATGAACTAATAGAAATTATGGATTCAAAATCACAACACAGCAAAACCTATTAAGAAAATTTAGTCAAGGACCGTTGAAAACACAGAAAAAGTGAAGATAAAGGAGGGATTATGTCATAGCCCGACTAGGGCCATGACGGGCACTCGGGGCTAACCACCAAGCACCACTTATTTAATACTCATCATGCATTCATTCACATTTCTTATGCTCATAATCATAGAAAACTATTTTTTCATTTGAAACATATTTACTTTATATACATGAGCCCTTCGGCTATCAAAATAATGTATATATATATATATATATATATATATATATATATATATATATATATATATATATATATATATATATATACAATGAAACTTGTAAGACCATACTACCCCTAACTAGCATCTACGAGCATCTACTAGATTACTAGACATATGGATAAGACAGGACCCCGTTATGCCCAAAACATACATATATATATATACCAAAAGAACAATCAATGGCACCTTCGGAAAAATAGAGTGCTCTCAAATCAGCTAATAGCTCATACGAGTCCGGATCGCTCCCCCGTCTACCCGGGCATGAAAACGGCGTCCAAAAGAAAAGCGGACGTCGACGAACATTGTACTGATTATGTAAGGCATAAAAAATAATAATACATCAATGAAATGAGGAGGCATCAAATGACGAGCACTCTGTAACTGACTGTAAATCATAAAAGAAATAATGTATGCTGCTTACTTTCGTAATCATAATCCTATCATGTATGCATATATGTATAAGCTGCCCGACCATATAGGTGTGGTGTGACAATCATTAGCATTAGCCTGCGTCCAGGCCTCCCGCGTCCGAGGTACCATCTCATGCTGCCCACTAGTGTGCACCTCGCCCGTATCCGGCCATATTGTATCTGTGCCCGCCTTAGCGGTATTGCCGGCCATATAGGCGCGGTGTAACATCATCATCATATACTCATCATAATGTACTCATCATAATATACTCATCATAATGCATGCGTAGGAAACTTCGGGGACAACTATAATTTTATCGGGGTGACGTAAGGTCGTGAACCCCCGATTACATTATGGAGCATTCATAAACGATACCTTCGCGCCTGAAGCAATTAGCATAAGGTGAGTGTATATAATAATCAACATCAATAGATTATAGATAGCATCATTAGCTTTATAGGAACATCATATCATGAACTCTAGAATCTTTAGACTTAAGCTTATCATCATCATTATCGTACTCATAGTGTATCTCTTATCTCATATGACTATTCATGAACAAGGACTCTTAGTTTTCTTGAAGATAGGAGATTCATAGAGAAGGAGGAAATTCATGCCATAAGATTCATGCCTTAGATAGAAAGGACTAGCCTCACATACCTTTGTCTTTTAACTATTCTAATGCTTGCTCGTTCTCTTTTAATGCTCATGTCTTTACCTTCAAGAGAATTCGCATTAACATTAGCTAAGCGATTATACGAACGTGCTTACTAAAGCTAGAGAAAATTGGGCAACATTTTCTTTGTTTATACGACTTCGTCCATATTCCATATCAACTCCCAAACATTCATAACAACAATTACAATATCATAAACAACAATCATCATTCATTTGCATTATCCACATTTCACAATTTCACTTCAATTCTCCATAATCATGGTCATAGTTCACTAGCGCGTTCTTTCACATATAATCCTCATCCCATGTTCTAAATGTCATTCATAACATATTTACAATCTCGACATGTCAATATCCACAACTCAATCCAAGCTTCTACTCAACAATGACACTATTGCCACATTTATGACCCATTCCCTATTTCCTTCTATAATTCAAGTGTTTCAACTTTTCAATACTTCAAAAAACATGGAAAGATCATAAAACTTACCTTAGATAGTGTAGGAACAAGCCTTGAGTGGAAGTACTCTTCTTGCACTAAAACCCTAGTTCACTTCTCTTGAAATTTCTTGTCTCATTATTTGATTCACCCTCATCTACATTCATTGGCGGTACGTCTTTCCGCCCGCCTTTTCATCGTAGTCTTGCCCTTTTCCGCGCTTTAGCTTTTCCCTTTTGGGGGCATTTAAAAACATAGCCCTTTTTGGGGGGGGAGAAAATCTTATAACACCTTTTGCGCACGATCTCTTTAAATTTTAAAAATGGGCATTTTTTTTTAAATGCCCCGTAGCCTCCTATTTATTAGCGTGGCGCGTAACACACCATAAACAAGACTCTACTATACACTTTTTGGGGAGACACTTCCTGGGCCGAACCCCGCCCGGGGCACACGTAAACCCCCCAGGCTAACCCCCGGGCCCCGGTAGCCACCCGGGACCCTCATTTTTAATACTCATCCTACATTCATTCGCATTCTTTGGGGTCATAATAAGAAAACATTTTCATTGAAACATATTTACTTTATATCAGAGCCCTTCGGGTATCAAAAAAAAATATATATATATATATATATATATATATATATATATATATATATATATATATATATATATATATATATATATACAATGAAAACTTGGAGACCATACTACCCCCGTGCATCTACGAGCCTCTCT
>NC_081347.1:38163923-38210394 GCF_029784015.1 Lycium ferocissimum | reverse complement strand
CTATTAGGGAGGAGAAAATCTTATAACACAGCTCTGGCCGCACGATCTCTTAAGATGAAAGATGGTCATTTTTCCTAAATGCCCCGTAGCCTCGTTTATTAGCGTGGCGCGCAACACGGATAAACAAGACTCTACTAGACACGGTTCGCGTGACACTTCCTAGGACCGAATGCTGCGATACCACTTTTGTCACGACCCGACTAGGGCCGCGACGGCACCCGAAGCAATCACCGAGCACCACTCATTCTAATACTCATCCTACATTCATTCACATTTCTTATGCTCATAATCATAGAAAACTATTTTCATTTGAAACATATTTACTTTATATACATGAGCCCTTCGGCTATCAAAATAATATATATATATATATATATATATATATATACAATGAGAAACTTCTGAGACCATACTACCCACAACTGCGCATCTACGAGCCTCTACTAGAGTACTAGACATATGGACGGGACAGGACCCCGTTATGCCCAAAACATACATATACATATATACCAAAAGAACAATCAAAGGCACCTCCGAAAAAATGGTATGCTCTCAAATCATCTAATTGTTATATCCTGTATTTTGTACGTTGGGGCAATCCGGTTTAACTATGATAAGTTAGGGCCAAAACCATTCCGGGATACAAAGTCGGGACTTTTGACTTTCGATTTTATTTTGAGACATAAGTTGTTCATGAATTTGTTGGCATGGAACATTTAGGAAAATTTGGGACTAAAAATGGAATAATTGATAGTTGCAAATCATGCAAAATTTGGCCCTTTGGCCGTGTGGACTTAGATTGGTCCCACACATTTTGTTGACAAATTTAATTGGTCCAACACATGTGTGGGCCAAGGACACTTGTTCAACTCATATATGTAAGCACAAAATATGACTAAGTAGTCATCTTTCCCATTTCCCACACGTAAAAAAAAAAAACAAGAAGTTGAAGAACAACAATAGCACCCATTCGGCCAAGCCAAGAAAAATTCAAGTCCAATTTGAGCCATCACAAAAATATTTTCTTGGTGCAAATCCACTAATTGGAGGTCCCCAAGTAACGTGGAAGTGTTGTTTGGGTCATCAAACCATACATTTTGTAAATCGCAAACCCTAGCCTTTGTGAAGTTGAAGAAGAAAGGTAAGATTTAATCTTGTTTTATGTGTTATGAATGGTGTATGCATGTTGTAGTATGCTAAAATGGATGAAATTCATGAAATATGGTATGTTGGAGTTGGAGCCGTGCATGGCTTGTATGGTAGTGTAGGTGTGTGTGTTGTGTTGAGATGATGAATTGATTTTATGTAGCATGTTTAGTTGTGTAGTGTGAAGAAAGAATGAGAAACATCAACATATGTATATGTGTAGTGTGGCCAAATATAGGTCATATTATATGACAATGAATGGATCAATTCTATTTAGTATGTTGATTGTTATCATTACGAATTCTATGTTGACGATAAGATTTTAATGATTCGAATTGATGTTGTAAGTGTTGTGGGCTGATTTGGAGGACTATGTGCATTTGGTGTAATTTGTATATTTATGAGAATGACATTGTTAGAGTGAGGATTGTTGGTGCAAATCATGATTTGGAAGTGAGGAATGGGTTATAGTTGGGTTCTCGGGTTTGGGGCAGAATTCGGGTAAGTTGGGATGTTGTTTGGGATGTTTGAAATGTTGTATGAATTGTTAAAAATGTCTTTGAATATTGTTGGTATGGGTTCGGGTTAGTATTGGAATGTATGAGCGTTGATGTTGGCTTGAATGTAAGCCGTTGAATTGAATATTATGAATGTTGTTGAATGATGTAAAAGAGGGTTACTAATGTTATATTGCCTTTCGGATTGATTATTGATGTTGCTAGATTGGTTGTTGGTGTTGTTGTTGTTGATTTGGCCGAGTTAAATTCTCGGGGTTGGCCTATTTACGGGGGAAATGCGCAATTTCTGTAGAATTAAGTGTTAGTTTGGAATTAAATGCCTAAACGTCTATAGCTAATATTTGATATCCGTTGACGTTGTGTAGACCTTGGGGAGCCCGAGGCGTAGGTTGGCATTAGCTTGAGTTGGATTAGCTTTGAGAGCGGACGAGGTATGTAAAGCTCAACCCTTCCTTCTTTTGGCATGCCCTAGTTACAAATAGGCTATGACACGAGCCTCGAGGAAATTCTATTCTCGTAATCCGATCATGTTTATGACTCTTATTTGTTTCTTGGAATTCGTATGCTTGATATGATGAAATATTGGCCCTTATGTCTTTGGAATATTTGATTTTCAAATGTTGCGCCAAAAGTTTTGTTTTTAAAGAATTCCGTAACTACGAACGACCGTAACTTTCACAGAAAGGCTCGGATTGCCTCGATATGTTCGTAGGAGATTGTATGGCGTATGATGAGTATGTTTTCCATAGGCGGGCCCGGCTCGGGTCAACACCCGTCCGTAGGTCCCGCGACTCTTCTTTTTGTAATCCTGACGACTTTTGAAAGAATTTGGTTTGGCTACTATTCTGATTTCCAAGTATGGTCATTTTACTTATCTTTGGAGTCTATGATAATGATTTTATACATATGGTTACTCACGACTGCGCTCGTGCATTCTGTTGTATCTTTCGCCGAGTCCCGGCAGTCGTTCGTTGTCGTGCGCACTTTGTTATACTCCGTGTTATGCGTGTTATGGTTCGTCGAGCCCCTCGCTAGGGCCGGGTTCGCTTATATTTGGTGTTATCATGTGTATGGCGTTATCTTCGTGTTATGATGTGTGACGGGGGATACGGAGATTTGAAACTTTTACGGGGTTATCTTTGTGTTATGGCGCCGATGACGGCGGGCGACCATATTTTCTCGAGCCCTATGCATGATTTGTATTTTGAAAATAAACATTTTTGGTATTTGGATATGCTCTTACTTTCGCCCTCGTTTTCGATTACGACTCGATTTGTTTACTATATCTTACGCTTTGGATACTCGGTACATATTTCGTGCGACCCCTTTCTTCGGGGTCGCGTTTCATGCCGCAGTACGGACGCACGGTTCGGTGATCCGCCGCCCAGGACACCCTTTTTCTCTGTTGTTTGGAGTGCTCATTATTCCGGAGCCCACATTTTGGTATATATTAGTTGTTGCATATGTATATGTTTGTTCGGGGGGTACGGCGGGGCCCCGTCCCGTCATATGATTCTCGCTGTCCGTTTAGAGTGTAGCGTAGACGTATATGTGGGTTAGGCCTATTAAATACGGTGTGTTTGTATGTTATACTTTTCTAGGCGATCTCATTCGTAGTGTGACCTTGTCGACTTGCATTTGTATATGTTTTGGGCCGTTGCGCCATTTGATAGCCTTTACCCGAAACCGATATATATATGTTTGTGTTTGAGATGTGTTTGAGACGGTTTGAGATAATTTGAGACGCGTACGATATTTTTATGCGCGTAAGCCATACGCGTATGTGATTCGGGTTTGATGAATGTGTTTGGGTGCCCGGCTCGGGCACTGGTCACGGCCTACGAGTTGGGTCGTGACAGAAGTGGCTATCTGACGGTTCGTCCTCGGAATGTCCTAGCATCGTGTCCGGTAGTGAGTCTTGTTTATTGGTGTGTTGTGCACCACATCTATCGCCAAAAGGCTACGGGGCATTTAGGGGTGTTATCCCTCCTTGTGATCTTAGATCGTGCGATAGAGCCGTGTTATCGAATGACCCTTCTCTACGAAATGTTATGTTTTCGCGATGCCTCCGAGGAAGGCCACGGGCGCCGGAAGGGCAAGTCTACGGCGATTGGTGAGACCGAGTCGGGCCGGAGAGTTACTAGGGCCGTCTTTGAGTCTGTGCGGATATTGTGCCCCGACGACTAGTTCGGCTACACCACCGATGTCGAGAGGGGCTTGGACCAGCGGCAGTGCGGTGCGGGGCGGCTCCACCGCCGACTCCGAGGGTTCGAGTGCCGAGCCTCCGAACCCCGACCCGGGGGTGGAGGACGGGGCCATGCGAGAGGCGGTACAGTTATTGACCCGATTGGTAGCAGGGCAGGCCCACAGGCATGGAGTAGGGGGTGATCAGGCCGACCGACGTGACAGTTTGAGGGCCCGTGATTTTTTGACATGTAATCCACCAGAGTTTTTTGGGTCGAAGCCCGCAGAGGACCCTCGGGAGTTTATCGGACGAATCTTTGCGTGCACTACGGTTGATTAAGGGCGACGAGATTGAGTATGTCGAGATGGCATCATACCGGTTGTGGGATGTAGCTTCGCAGTTGTATGAGTCTGGGTATTGTCCGGAGGGGTGAGGGTGCCCTCCCCGATATGGGGCGAGTTTACCGAGCCTTTAAAGCCCGTTTTCGCACTCCGGAGCTACGGCGAGCCGAGTAGACGATTCACGCTGTTGAGACGGAGGGCGGGACCGTCCGAGAGTATAGTTTGGAGTTCGATTCGCTGGCCAGATATGCGTCCGCTTATGTAGCTGATATGACTGATCGGATGCACCGGTATGTGATGGGACTAGATCACTATTTGGTTGATAGTTGTTTGGTGATGGCGGCCCAGCCAAGTATGGATATTGCCCGCGTACAGGCACACGCCCGGGGGTATGGAGGACCGGCACGAGAGGGCGTCGGCCGATAGGGTATGTTAGGGGCCAGCCCAAGAGGGCTGATTTGCGGGTGATTACAGGGAGTTCCGAGGCAAGCGACCTCGGCGGCGGCCCGAAGCGGAATGTCCTCCCCGGCCGGCACGGGGCACGCCCCCGCGTTCGCGGCGAGGAGATCGGAGGGTGCGAGGATATTCGAGGGCGAGGCGGAGCTCCGGGGTTTCGAGCTCGCGGTTGGACGAGGGTTCCCGGTAGTCGGATGAGACCACCCGGACCTCCGTGTCCTCGGCGCGTGGGAGGCGACACCTGGGAGAGTGTTTTCGTGCCACCCGGTGCGTGTTTTAATTATGGCCGTCGGTGGCCATCCCGAGAGATTGCCCGGTCGGGGGTGGTGCGAGGTAGCACGACTCGATCCCTGCCCGGGTCGGCCGGTGGTTCATCTTCATCTCGGTCGTATGGCGTCTGGCCCCGCGGGGCGAGGTATGCCGGCACCGGCCAAAGCCACGGCGGGGTCGTGGCGGGTTCCCGGTTCTAGCGGTCCTTCGAACCGCATATATGCATTTGCCGGCCCGGGACGGGACCGGGGAGGCGTCGCCTAATGTTGTTACGAGTATATATTCCGGTCTTCTCTCGAGATGTATATGCACCGATTGATCCCGGCTCTACTTTATCATATATTTCTCCCTTGTTGCTAATAAAATTGGGATAGAATCTGAACCGATAGCAGCTTTTGAGGTAGCTACACCGGTAGGATTACCGTTATAGCCGGAAAGGTGTTTATAGAGACCGTTCGGTAATTATCTATGGCCGCCGCACTAAAGCGGTATGGTAGAGTTAGATATGGTGAGTTCGATGTTATTATGGGTATGGATTGGCTAGCTTCTTGTTATGCTAATGTTATTTGTCAAAGGAAGATAGTCCGTGTCCAATTTCCGGGGGAACCGATTATAGAGTGGGCGAGGAGTAATACGACGCATCGCTTGGGGTAAGTTTATTTCATACCTCAAGGCAAGAAAAATGATCAGAAAGGGCTATATTTATCATCTCGTTCGGGTACATAATTTAGAAGCAGAGGCACCGACTCTTCAGTCAGTCCCAGTAGTTAATGAGTTTCTAGATGTTTTCCCAGACGAGCTTCCAGGTCTTCCCCTCGAGCGAGAGATAGAGTTCGCCATTGATACGCGCCGGATACTCGGCTATATCTATTCCTCCGTACGAGAATGGCACTGCACTGAGTTGAAGGAATTGAAGGAGCGAGTTCGAGAGATTTATTAGAGAAGGGCTTTATTAGGCCCCGAACATCACCTACAGGAGCGCCGGTATTGTTTGTGAGAAAAGAAGGATGGATCGATTGCGGATGTGCATTGATTATAGGCGGTGAATAAGGTAACCATCAAGAATAAATACCCACTCCCTAGGATTGATGATTTATTTGATCGGTTACGGTGCCGGTGTTTCTCGAAGATGACACTGCGGTCGAGCTATCATCGGTACGGGTACGAGAGGCCGACATTCCTAAGACGGCATTCGAGACGACTCGATATGGGCACTATGAATTTAGAGTGTTGTCTTTTAGGGCGACTAATGCTCCGGCCCGTGTTTATGGACACGATGAATCGGGTATTCGGACCGTTCTTAGACATGTTCGTGATAGTATTTATTGATGACATCTGGTTTATTCACGATCGGAAAGCGAACATGCAGATCAATTTGAGGACGGTACTTAGCGTACTCCGGCACCAGAAATTATATGCTAAATTTTCTAAATGTGAATTCCGGCTGACTTCAGTGGCATTTACGGGCATATAATTGGAGTTGATGGCATCCGGGTGGATACCCGGAAGATTAAGGCGAAATAAGGGTGGCCAGACCTACGACACCTGCGGGGTGCGCGGCTTTTGCTGGGATTGGCCGGTTATTACGGGAGATTCGTAGAAGTTTACTTCGATTTCAGCCGCCTTTAACAAGGGCGACTCGAGAAGGGAGCTAAGTTCCGGTGGGCGGTGCTTGTGAACGCGACTTCCGATTCTTTGAAAAGAAGTTGACTACGGCTCCCGATCTGACTCTTCCCGATGGACCGAACGGCTATGTGATTTATTGTGATGCCTCGGTATTGGTTTGGGGGTGTGTTGATGCGGCATTAGCGAGTTATAGCTTATGCTTCCCGGCGGCTCGAAAGCACGAGAGAAATTATCCTACTCACGATGCGGAGGTGCCGCGGTAATTCATGCTTTGAAGATGTGGAGACATTATCTATATGGTATTCACGTTGATATTTATACGGATCACAAGAGCCTCCCGGACATCTTTAGCGAAAGAAGGCTGAATTTACGGCGAGAGGAGGTGGTTAGGATTCTTTCGAAAGACTACGATGTTGATATTCTATACCATCCACAGGAAAGCTAATGTTGTGGCAGATGCCTCGGCCCGTAAGTCTATGGACAGTCTAGCGGACGTGCCATCCGAGAGGAAAGAAATGGTTCACGAGATCCATCAGTTGGCTAGTCTTGGAGTCCGCTTGGCTGATTTTGGAGATATTGGGGTTTCTGTTCGAGAAATTGCTGAATCCTCTATTACGGAGGAGATTAAGTGACGTCAGTATGAGGATCCTATTACGGCACGGACAGAGATGCGACTGAGAAGGAAAAGACCCGTTCGAGATTACACTGACGAGTACTATTACACGAGGCGCGATTATGTGTATGCCACGATGTTGCGAGGCTACGGCGACGAGGTTATGGGCGAGCACATTATGCTCGTTATTCCGTTCACCCAGGGTCGACGAAGATGTATCATGATCTTAGATGCTTATCTCTTTGGTGGGATGGTATGAAAAGAGATATAGAAGAGTTCGTCGCTCGATGCCCAAATTGCCCGGCGAGTTAAGATCGAGCATCGAAGCCCGGTGGATTATTACGGGAGATGGAGATACCGTCGTGGAAGTGGAAATCATTAATATGGACTTCATTACGAGCACACCTCGCACTCCACGGAGGTATGATTCCATTTGGGTTATTGTTGATAGGTGACGAAATCGGCCCATTTCCTCCCGAAATCCGGACTACGTATTCGGTGAGGATTATGCCGGGCTATATATTAAGGAGATTGTGAGACTTCACGGGGTTCCCATATCTATTATCTCTGACAGAGGTGCCCAGTTCATAGCTAATTTTACGGAGATCATTTCAGGAAGGATTGGGGACACAGGTGAGTCTTAGTACAACTTTTCATCCTCAGTCTGACGGATAGGCCGAGCGCACTATTCAGACGCTGGAAGATATGTAGCGGGCTTGTGTTATTGATTTCAGGGGTAGCTGGGATGATCATTTGCCGCTTGTTGAATTTGCTTATAATAACAGCTACCACTCTAGTATTCAGATGGCACCATATGAGGCACTTTATGGCAGGAAATGCAGGTCACCGATTGGCTGGTTTGATGTTTGGCGAGACTAAGTTGATTGGCCCGGATGTGATCCGACGGCGGTTGATAACGTGAAACTTATTTGGGAGAGGTTGTTAGCGACCCAAAGTCGGCGAAATCATATGCGGATAATCGTCGTCGACATTTAGAGTTTCCAGTTGGTGATTGGGTATTCCTTAAAGTGTCACCTATGAAAGGTGTTATGAGATTCGGCAAGAAAGGAAAGATCGATCCGAGATATATTGGGCCTTATCGGATTATTCGTAGAATAGGCAAGGTTGCCTATGAATTAGATCTCGGTGATTTGGGAGCGGTGCACCCGGTATTCCACGTTTCATGCTTCGTAAATGTATTAGTGATCCTTCCGAGGAGTATTTCTATAGATGATATCCGGTCACGGAGGGCTATCCTATGAAGAGCAGCCTATAGCCATATTGGATCGTTAGGTAAGAAAGTTGCGGAATAAAGATGTGGCTTCTGTTAAGGTGCTATGGCGGAACAATAATCGGGAAGAAATGACCTGGGAAGGGCGAGGAGGATGAAGAAGAAGTATCCTCGCTTTATTTCCGGTACCTACGAACAACCAAATTCCTTATTTGACTATGTTGATAAATAAATGAATTGTGTGTGATTGCTAAAAAAAAAAACTCCCCCGAGTGCTTATAAGATCCCGTAAGGTTAATCTAACATTGGAGGACGAATGTTCTAAAGGGGGGGAGGATGTTATATCCCGTATTTTGTACGTTGGGGCAATCCGGTTTAACTATGATAAGTTAGGGCCAAAACCATTCCGGGATACAAAGTCGGGACTTTTGACCTTCGATTTTATTTTGAGACATAAGTTGTTCATGAATTTGTTGGCATAGAACATTTAGGAAAATTTGGGACTAAAAATGGAATAATTGAAAGTTGCAAATCATGCAAAATTTGGCCCTTTGGCCGTGTGGACTTGGATTGGTCCCACACATTTTGTGGACAAATTTAATTGGTCCAACACATGTGTGGGCCAAGGACACTTGTTCAACTCATATATGTAAGCACAAAAGATGACTAAGTAGTCATCTTTCCCATTTCCCACACGTAGAAAAAAAACAAGAAGTTGAAGAACAACAATAGCACCCATTCGGCAAAGCCAAGAAAAATTCAAGTCCAATTTGAGCCATCACAAAAATATTTCCTTGGTGCAAATCCACTAATTGGAGGTCCCTAAGTAGCGTGGAAGTGTTGTTTGGGTCATCAAACCATCCGTTTTGTAAATCGCAAACCCTAGCCTAGTTGTGAAGTTGAAGAAGAAAGGTAAGATTTAATCTTGTTTTATGTGTTATGAATGGTGTATGCATGTTGTAGTATGCTAAAATGGATGAAATTCATGAAATATGGTATGTTGGAGTTGAGGCCGTGTGTAGGCTTGTATGGCCGTGTGTGTGTGTGTTGTGTTGAGATGATGAATTGATTCTATGTAGCATGTTTAGTTGTGTAGTATGAAGAAAAAAGAATGAGAAACATCAACATATGTATATGTGTAGTGTGGCCGAATATAGGTCATATTATATGACAATGAATGGATCAATTCTATTTAGTATGTCGATTGTTATCGTTACGAATTCTATGTTGACGATAAGAGTTTAATGATTCGAATTGATGTTGTAAGTGTTGCGGGCTGATTTGGAGGATTATGTGCATTTGGTGTAATTTGTATATTTATGAGAATGACATTGTTAGAGTGCGGATTGTTGGTGCAAATCATGATTTGGAAGTGAGGAATGGGTTATAGTTGGGTTCTCGGGTTTGGGGCGAAGGTCGGGTAAGTTGGGATGTTGTTTGGGATGTTTGAAATGTTGTATGAATTGTTAAAAATGTCTTTGAATATTGTTGGTATGGGTTCGGGTTAGTATTGGAATGTATGAGCGTTGATGTTGGCTTGAATGTAAGCGTTGAATTGAATATTATGAATGTTGTTGAATGATGTAAAAGAAGGGTTACTAATGTTATATTGCCTTTCGGATTGATTATTGATGTTGCTAGTTTGGTTGTTGGTGTTGTTGTTGTTGATTTGGCTGAGTTAAATTCTCGGGGTTGGCAATATTTACGGTGAAATGCTTTGCCCAATTTACGTAGAGAATTAAGTGTTAGTTTGGAATTAAATGCCTAAACGTCTATAGCTAATATTTGATATCCGTTGACGTTGTGTAGACCTTGGGAGCCGAGGCGTAGGTTGGCATTAGCTTGAGTTTGGATTAGCTTTGAGAGCGACGAGGTATGTAAAGCTCAACCTTCCTTCTTTTGGCATGCCCTAGTTACAAATAGGCTATGACACGAGCCTCGAGGAAATTCTATTCTCGCCAATCCGAGCATGTTTATGACTCTTATTTGTTTCTTGGAATTCGTATGCTTGATATGATGAAATATTGTCCCTTATGTCTTTGGAATATTTGATTTTCAAAATGTTGCGTAAAAAGTTTTGTTTTTAAAGAATTAAAGTAACTACGAACGACCGTAACTTTCACAGAAAGGCTCGGATTGCCTCGATATGTTCGTAGGAGATTGTATGGCGTATGATGAGTATGTTTTCCATAGGCGGGCCCGGCTCGGGTCAACACCCGTCCGTGGGTCCCGCGACTCTTCTTTTTGTAATCCTGACGACTTTTGAAAGAATTTGGTTTGGCTACTATTTCGATTTCCAAGTATGGTCATTTTACTTATCTTTGGAGTCTATGATAATGATTTTATACATATGGTTACTCACGACTCTGCTCGTGCATTCTGTTGTATCTTTCGTCGAGTCGAGTCCGGATTGCTCATTGTCGTGCGCACTTTGTTATACTCCGGTGTTATCTTTGTGTTATAGTTCGCCGAGCCCTCGCTAGAGGGTCGGGTTCCGCTTATATTTGGTGTTATCTTGTGTATGGCGTTATCTTGTGTTATGATGTGTGACGGGGATACGGAGATTTGAAACTTTCGGTGTTATCTTGTGTTATGGCGCGATGACGGGCGGGCGACCATATTTTACGAGCCCTACGCATGATTTGTGTTTTGAAAATAAACATTTTGGTATTTGGATATTCTCCTACTTTACCCTTCGTTTTGATTATGACTCGATTTGTTTACTATATCTTACGCTTTGCATACTCAAGACATATTTTCTGTGACCCCCTTTCTTCGGCCGGGCGTTTCACATGCCGCGCAGTACGGACGCACGATTCGGTGATCCGCCGGTCTAGACACCCTTTCGTTTTTGAGTGCTCCCCTTATTCGGAGCCCACATTTTGGTATATATTCGTTCGCTGCATATGTATATGATTTCGGGGGTTCGGCGGGGCCTGTCCCGTCATATGATTCTGTTGTGCATTTAGAGGTACATGTAGACGTATACGTGGGTTAGGCCTATTCGTGCAGGTGTGTTTGTATGTTATATGTTCTGGGTGATCCCATTCGTCGTGGCAGCCTTGTCGGCTTGCATTTGTATATGTTTTAGGCCGTTGTGCCATTTGATAGCCTTGCCGGCTTCTGATATATATATGTTTGTGTTTGAGATGTGTTTGAGACAGTTTGAGATTTGAGACAGCGTCTGATATTTGTATGCGCGTAAGACATCTGTATGTGATTCAGGTTTGATGAATATGTTTGGGTGCCCAACTCGGGCACTAGTCACGGCTTACGGGGTTGGGTCGTGACACTAATAGCTCCTACGAGTCGAGATCGGCAACCTATCTACCTGTGGGCATGAACACAGCGTCCAAAGAAAACGGACGTCAGTACGAACATTGTACTGAGTATGTGTACTGAGTATGTAAGGCATAAACAATAATAATACATCAATGAAATGAGGAGGCATCAAATGAGGAGCACTCTGTAACTGACTGTAAATCATAAAAGAAATAATGCATGCTGGCTTACTTTCGTAATCATCATCATATCATGTATGCATATATGTATAAGCTGCCCGACCATATAGGTGCGGTGTGACAATCATTAGCATTAGCCTGCGTCCAGGCCTCCCGCGTCCGGTGTACCATCTCATGCCGCCACTAGTGGTGCCTGCCCATGCCATCTGGCCATGGTGTATACGCTGCCCGCCTTAGCGGTGACTGCCCGGCCATATAGGCGCGGTGTAACATTATCATCATATACTCATCATAATGTACTCATCATAATATACTCATCATAATGCATGCATGGAAACTCAGGGACAACTATAATTTTATCGGGGTGACGTAAGGTCGTGAACCCCCGATTACATTATGGAGCATTCATAAACATTCTGCCTCACCTTGAAGGAATTAGCATAAGGTGAGTGTATATAATGATCAACATCAATAGATTATAGATAGCATCATTAGCTTTATAGGAACATCATATTAGTCACGACCCAACCCCGTAGGCCATGACTAGTGCCCGAGCTGGGCACCCAAACACACTCATTAACCGGAATTGACATACTAGCAACTTATACATATACAAAGATCATACGACGTCTTAGGGATCATAAACATATATCGAGCCAATCCGAGCCCGCCTATGAAAGTTACGGGCATTATTCATCATAGACCACTTTACGAACATTTTATAACAATCCGAGGCCACATACGAAAGTTAGGGACATTATATGCTATAGAACTTTCTACGAACGTATCGAAGCGATTCGGTTCTGTCTATGAAAGTTACGGTCATTTTTAGACGTAGAATCTTTTAAGAACGAAAATCTTTATGCAACATTTAAAATCAAATCATGCCAAAGATATAAGGACCATAATTCTATTACATTACGAATGCCAACATTAAGAGGGAATAAAGATCACAAACACGCTCGGAATTTAAGGATGGAGTTACCCCAAGGCTCATATCACGTCATATCTTACTTACGTCTAAGACATGCCAAAAGGAAGAAAGAGTAACCTTTACATACCTCGTCTGCTTCCTAAGCTAATCCAAACATAAGTCTTGGGCTGCCCACGATCTACAACAATATCGTTATATACCAAACATTAGCTATAAGCACTTAAGAATTCAATTCCAAGTTATCACTTCATCTACAGAAATTCGGGCAGCATTTTCCCTATAAATTCAACATCCCCGAGAATTCAACTCGGCCAAATCTTCAACAACAATACCAACAATCATTCTAACAACATCAACAATCAATTCAAAACGCATTATAACGCTAATAACTCTTCTCCACATATTTCGACAACATTCCAATTATGTTCAATTCAACTATATACGTTCAACCCAACATCAACGCTTACATGTTCAAGTACTAATCCGAAAGCATTCAAACACAATTCAAGAACACTTCAAACAATCTGCATAATATTCAAAACAACCAAACCAAAACTTCAATCCACCCGAAACCCCACCAACCCGAGAACAACAACAACAACACATTCCTTTCTCCCAAATTCAGGAACTACACCAACAATCTACACATTAGCAACATTATTCTTATAAATGCAAGAAACTACATTCGAATTACATTAGCTTCAAAAACAGCCCAACAACGATTTCAACTTCAACTTGAATCATTTAAACTTTCACTATCACCATGGAACCCATAACAACAACAACCAAAATACCACATAAAATTAGTTCATTCCTTGCTATACAAATAATCCCTATTCGGCCACCACCCCTAACACACAACTTTCATGATTTTCATCCATTTTCACACACACAACAACACCCAAACATGCTAAATACAATTAATTCACCACTCCTACACAACATCACATATACACAAGCATCAACATCCATATTTTTATGAATTTCATTCATTTCTACATACTACAACATACACAAACCATCCATAACATATAAAAGAGAAGATTAAACCTTACCTTTTCCGCTTCACTTCACAACTTGGCTAGGGTTGATGCTTTGCAAAAATGAATGGTTTGATTGTTCCAACAACTATCTCACGTTAAAGAGGACCTTTCAATTGGTTGAATTGCTAGGAGAAACTATTTCTTTGATGGAGATTTTTGGACCTCAAATTTTGGTCACTATGGCCGAATGGTCATCCATTTTTGTTCTCCAAGTTTCTTGAATTTTCTAAGGGTTGAAGATGATGAAAATAATGAACTTTTCATCTTCCAATTACATATATAATTCATCCATGTGGCCTATGGCCCACACCATGTGGCCGGCCACATGGCCCTTATTGTTTCATGAATTTTAACTTTCCAAAATTAACTTTTAACCCCAAATTTTCCTTAATATTCCATGCCAATAAAATTATAAGCAACTTATGCCTTAAAACAAAATCGTAGTTAAAAGCCTCTACCTCGCATCCCGAAATAGTCTTGTCCTTAACTTTTCATGGTTAGCTCGGATTATCCTAATGTACAAAAATACGGGATATAACATCCTTCCCCCCTTTAGAACATTCATCCTCGAATGTTAAACTAGTCCTATAAGGTCTTATAAGGATCTCGGGGGTTCCCTTTATTACCATAGTATGCAGTTTCATCTACCAATCATATTTTTTTTCTTCACCTTCTCTTTAACTTCCTAAATCATTCTATAATCTCCCTTTACTCCACTTGTAACATTCTAGGCACATTGTCTCGTGTCATTTCTTTATCTCTAATTCAAACTCTTCTATTGTCCCTTTGCTCAGATCTTGCTCTCAACTTCCGGTCACACATTATGTTGCAACCTTTACAAGAATATGCGAAGGTGCTCAAATTAGCCCAAAAATACCTTAGTGTGGCTTTCTAATCTATGTTCTACTTTGTCTTCGCCTCCCTTTCCTTACACCGGTATCGAAATAGATCTTTGGTTCAACCATATAGCCATATCAAGCGTTTGTTCTCGTTAACTTCGTCTCGGTAATTTAGCTTAAACCCTCTTTACATCTTTCCTTAATGTATCCAAAATCTCGTAACCATATTGCTATCACTAAATCTGACTTTTCTCGGTATCGTTCTCTTATCGTATTCTCCTTTAAGCCTTCACTCTCCAATGCCATATCGTTCAAGATCTCTACGATTAATTCACAGCACTATCTCAATTATCATCCTAGCTTCTACCCCTTTTCCTGGCTTTTGGATCTTACTAACTTGTCTCGGCAAGGAATTTTACCTATAGCTCGAGCATCCGTATCAAATATATTGTAGTGTTAATTGCCTCCATCTCGCACTTGCATCTCTCACCTCCGCTTCCCCCCTTTAAGGGGTGTACTTATACTATTACCCAATCATACTTTGCCCTATGTCCGCATTCCAATCTCAATTAGGTGGCATTTTTTTTTCTTTTCCAAATATCATTGCGTTAATACTTCCCGAACTTAACTTGTAGTGAAAACAACATCAGCTTACCTTGTAACATTTGTGCCATTCATTTTTCTTTTCACTTGAACTTCGTTACTGTAAAGCAAGTAAGTGCCTTCCATATGATGATGATACTACGTTGGTCCTATGCGAATACACATACCCGTTGATATAGCCATATGATGGGATATCATATACATACGTATACATATAATTATTACCTCGCTACAAAATATTTCCAAACACTATTCAAACTCACCCCGATCCTAAAGCGGCAAGACCTTCTTTCTGTTCACGGTCCTAGTCCGCCTTGGCCTACGCGACCTCTTTCATTCCGCCCAACTTTTTACATTCTAATTTCCTTTAGGCTACCTAGCTTCCCATTTGGATCTCCTGTGTCTGATCTTTTAGGATTTTTAGTAAACTTCCCAGGGGATCACCCATCCTAAAATTTCTCTCATTCCGGCATGCTTAACCTTAGAACTCCGATGAAATACGGTGCTTTAATACTGGTATAGTAGCGTTCGCCCCACCGCATGACCTTTATCACATAATCTGGAGTAAATTGAAGTCTTAACAGGTTCCAAAACGTCCTCATAATGCATCTCCCTCCGAACTAAAAAAAGTCTCTCACGCTTCTAACTCCACAATTACTACTTTAGTCCTTTTTCAATCCTAAATATTCACTTTTCACCTATGGATATACCCGTCGCGCTTCCGTCTTAGTCGTCCACTCCCGATCATGGGGGCATGTTATATCCCGTATTTTGTACGTCGGGACGTTCGAGCTATTGGCGGAAAGTTGAAGGTTGACTACTCCGGGATGCGAGGTCGAGATTTTTGACCTTCGATTTTATTTTAAGGCATAAATTGCTTATGATTTTATTGGTATGGAATATTAAAGAAAATTTGAGGTCAAAAGTGAAGTTCGGGAAGTCTAGTTCCCAACGCAACAAATCGCTCCTCAATCGGACATCGAGGTAAGGAGATATGGATGTTACAAGTCGGGCTGGCAGACAGGAAAATGGTCTGCGCGAACGCGCCAGAGAGTGGCGCGAATGCGCAGAAGGCCAAGGGCCAATACAGCGCGAACGCGCCACTAAGGGGCGCGAACGCGCTGAACAAAATTAAAGGACTCGGGTTCAAGATGAAGGTTATATTATAAGAATGTAATAATAACATATATATGACATTTGGAGACCATATGGGATGAATTGGTTCATATGGCACTTAATGAGAAACCCTCGTTGTTGCACGCTAAGTGGGGCCCACACGTTGGAGTTTTATAAAGGACATATGAAGAGATATATGAGTAGTACATAAAAGGTTGAGCAAGTCCTAAGAAGGACCCATAAGACAAATATGGGCATAAGCCTTCCAAAAGGGCGATTTAAGGAAACATTTTCAGATGATCTGACTTGGAGGGGCAAAAACGGTATTATAAGTTTGGAATTTGGAAAAACACAAAGAATGAAAGTTGTATATAATTGAAAGAGCTTTCCAACCATATGTCGTGGACCCTCACAAGATATCGGAATCAAGAGTTATGACCTTTTCTTGAACAAAGGTACAGTCAAAAAAATTAATCGGCGCGAGCGCCCGGCGAGAAATATAGGTCGGTCCGGAGAACTGGACCGTTCTATAAAGGAGAGGCCCCTATTTTCGTCCCAAACCACCCCAAACACTCCCAAAACTCCCGGAAAATTCCCCGACCTTCCACCGCCAACTTTTAGCCCAAAACCGGGTATAATTCCCAAATTCCGGTCCGGACGGCGTATAGTTGCAACTACAAAATTGTGTATTAATACGTTGTGGCTTAAGTTTAAGGTGAAGAAGTGAAGATATAGCCTTATTATCGCGAGAAAGGTATGAATCTCTTTCTATTTGTGTTAATATTGATTTATTTACGAAGAAGGAGCTGTAAAATTGTTACAAAATGGTTCTGTGATGGAATTATGGGACAAACACCATATGGGGTGTTTATGAAGTATTTTAAAGTTGGAAATATTATGTTTAATGTTGGTATTGTTGTGATTGTTGTTGGTTGTTGAATTGAGAATTCGGGCTAGGCATATAAACAGAGGAGATGTCTTTTACTTAGATTTTCGGTAGAATACAGAATAGTATAATTTGAAACCTGGTACAAGTGTGCGATGAAGAGGCTAACATTAAGTGTAAATCCTCTTAAATGTAGACTTACGAGCTTGGACGCACAAGCGTAGCCAATAGGAGATTGAACAGGTATGTAAAGCTAACCCTTCTTTCTTTTGGCATGTCTTAGTGGTAAGTAGGCTCTGATACGAGCCTCGGGGTAACTCCATTCTCAAGATCCGAGCTTGTATGCGGTTCTTATTCATTTCTTAATGTTGGATCTCCTAACGTAGTCGAACCATGATTTTTATGTTTTTATATGATTTGATTTCAAATGTTTCATAAAGACTTTTATTCCTAAAGGGTTCCGTAACTACGAATGATCGTAACTTTCATAGATGAGCTCGGATCGCCTTGAAACGTTCGTAGGAGATTCTATAATGAATAAGGTCTCCAACTTTTATAGATGGACTCGGATTGGGTTGATACTCGTCCGTGGGGCCCCGAGGCTTTCCTTTGGGTAATGCTAACGACTTTTAAAGGGATCTAGTGTGACTACCGTCTTAACCCTCGAGCGTCGACTACTTACTTCCCTATCGAGTTTGTAATGATGATTATGCCCTAATTCCCGTAAGTTATTTCATATGGTTTGATACGTATCTATGAGTCCTAAAGTCTATTTGACATACCCTCGAACGACATTCGGAAGAAACTTGATTTGACTATCGTCTTGATTTTTAAATGATGATTCATATTAAATGTTCTATCGAGTCTTTGAAAGTATTTTAAGCTGCATATGGTTGCTCACGACTCGCTCTCGTGCATATGGTTGTTACATCTTTCACCGAGTCCGGCCGGTTATGTATCGTACGCACTATGTTATTTTCCGGTGTGATGCGTGTTACGGTTCACCGAGCTCCTCGCTAGAGGGCCGGGTTCGTTTATATTGGTGTTATCTTTGTGTTATGGTGTTACGGTAGGCTATGATGTGTTATGGGGATATGTCGGGTACGGAGATATGAACCTTCTGGTGTGATGCTGTATTGTGGCGCCAACGACGGGCGGGCGACCACAGTTCTAAGAGCCCTATGCATAATTTGTATTTTTATGAGTAAGCATTTTGATATTTTGAATATTGCATTTACTTTCTGTACTCCTGGTTTTGATTATGATCCGGTTTACTATATTTCATGCTTTGCATACTCAGTACATATTCCGTACTGACCCCTTTTCTTCGGGGGCTGCGTTTCATGCCGCGCAGGTACAGATACTTATTTGGATGATCCACCAGCTTAGGATTCCTGTTCAGCTGACTTGGAGCGCTCCCTTGTTCTGGAGCCTATACTTTGATCCAGTTTTTGTTATTATATATATGTATATATTTGTTCACGGGTACGACGAGGCCCTGTCCCGTCATATGATTCTGTCATTATTCTTAGAGGTCTGTAGACATATATGTGTGGGTTATGGGTATCCACCTTGTTCGGTCGTGTCGGTGTGATTTGTGATTTGGATGTCCCCATATTATGATAGCCTTATCGGCTTATATGTGATATTATCTCTTTGGATTGCGATAGCGATATGCATATTTATACATTTGTGACAGCTTCGGGGTGACGTTCCACTTTTCTGTAAATATATGTTATTTGTATACTGCGTAAGCTATTCGTATGCTACTTCTGATTAACGGGTGTGTACGGGTGCCCAACTCGGGCACTAGTCGCGGCCTACGGGGTTGGGTCGTGACAGAGCACACCTTAATCGCCACTACTTATAAATACTTGGCTATCGGCCTTTAGATTTCTGCTTACCGCTATTAAGTAACAATCAGACAGCAATTACACATACATAAAAATATAAATTCCAATAAGGATTCATATACCTGTAGCCGCATCTAGTGACCCCTCCTGATCCTGTCCACTGGCCAACGCATATAAGTGGTTCGAAGGACCGCTAAAACTGGAAGCTCCGCCGCGGCCTCTGCACGGCTTTCTTCCGGGCCCGGTATGCCTGCCCATGGGGCGCGTGGTGCGAAGAGGATGAACCAAAGAATCGGCCCGGTGGTGAGCCGCCCCTCCCCGAACCACCTCTGTACGGACACTCCCTCATAATATGGCCTGGACGGCCACAAGAATAATAAGCATCAGTAGCGAAATGGCATTCCCCAAAATGAGGCCTACCACAACGAGAACACCGAGGCAAAGGTGGTCTCGACTGACCCGAACTCCTATGCATCTGTGAACCTGAAGCCCTGGAGCTCTGACCGGCTCCTGAATGCCCTGTGCTATCCAATCTCTGTAGAAAATCATGGGGGTGCACTCGTACGGCGGAGAAAAGTATCCGGTGTCTTGCGCCGAGGGCTGCCCGCCTCGAAACTCCCCAGAATAACCAGTCGACCTAGCCCTCTTGGGCTGGCCCCTATCAAAATATCTATCGGGCTGACGCCCTCTGTCTCGATCCTCCATTCCCTGTGCATAAGAATTCACTCGAGCAATATCCATACCGGGCTGGGAAGCCGTTACCAGGCAGCTATCAACCAAATAACGGTCCAACCCCATCACATATCGGTGCATCCGGTCAGTCATGTCAGCTACAATAGCGGGGGCATACCTAGCCAACGAATCAAACTCAAGGCTATAATCTCGAACTCTCCTGCCATTCTGCCTCAAGCGTAGGAATCTATCAACTCTAGCTCGCCGCGTCTGCGGAGGAAGAGTGGCCCCGAAAAGGCCCCCACAAACTCGTCCCATGCTGCACCGAGGAGCATCCTCGCCCTAGATAACTCCTGGGACTCATGCCAATTAACGAGCTCGTCGCGCGAGCGATGCGGAGGCCGGCTCGACGGACTCGGTCTCGAAAGCGATCACCCTCGGCGTGCGTTGCATCTGTCGATAAACTCTGGGGGTCCTCTCGAAGCTTTGACCGGTAGAACTGGGAGGATTACAAGTCAAGAAATCACGGGTCCTCAAACTATCACGTCTGTCTGCATAATCACCCCCAATCCGTGCCTCGCAAGCCCTCGCACCCGCCACTAATGCGGTCAACAACCGGACCGCATCTCGCATGGCCCTATCCTCCGCCACGGCCGAGGCCGGAGGTGGGCGCCTCGACTGCTCCGTACCGCTGTCTTGCTCCAAGTCCTACGATAATAGCGGTGTGGCAGAGCGGTCGACGACGGAACACCCTCGGGCACGGTGCCTGCCCGGGCCACAGTAACTCTGGGCACCTAGTCTCTCCCGGCCATTCTTGACTTGCCCTTCCGGGCAGCGGTATTGCCTTCCTTGGAGGCATCGGCGAAAACATAACAATTCGTTAGGGAGGAGTCATCACGATAACACGGCTACGCACGATCTAGGATCGAAGGAAAGATAACATCCTAAATGTCCTGTAGCCTCCTGTTTATAGATGTGGTGCACAACACACCGATAAACAAGACTCTACCTGACACGGTCGTAGACATTCGAGACGAACCGCTACGATACCACTTCGTCACGACCCAACACCGTAGGGCCATGACTAGTGCCGAAGCCCAGGCACCCAAACACACTCATTAACCAGAATCGACATACAAGCAACTTATACATATACAAAGATCATACGACGTCTTAGGTATCATAAACATATATCGAGCCAATCCGAGCGCGCCTATGAAAGTTACGGGCATTATTCATCATAGACCACTTTACGAACATTTCATAACAATCCGAGGCCACATACGAAAGTTAGGGACATTATATGCTATAGAACTTTCTACGAACGTATCGAAGCGATCCGGTTCTGTCTATGAAAGTTACGGTCATTTTTAGACGTAGAATCTTTTAAGAACGAAAATCTGTATGCAACATTTAAAATCCAATCATGCCAAATATATAAGGACCATAATTCTATTACATTACGAATGCCAAAATTAAGAGGGAATAAAGATCACAAACATGCTCGGAATTTAAGGATGGAGTTACCCCAAGGCTCATATCACGTCATATCTTACTTACGTCTAAGACATGCCAAAAGGAAGAAAGAGTAAGATTTACATACCTCGTGCCTTTCTAAGCTAATCCAAACTTAAGTCTTGGGCGCACCTATCTACAACAATATCGTTATATACCAACGTTAGCTATAAGCACTTAAGAATTCAATTCCAAGTTATCACTTTATCTACGAGAAATTAAGGCACATTTCCTATAAATTCAACATCCCCAGAATTCAACTCGGCCAAATCTTTAACAACAATACCAACAATCATTCTAACAACATCAACAATCAATTCAAAATGCATTATAACGCTAATAACTCTTCTCCACATATTTCGACAACATTCCAATTATGTTCAATTCAACTATATACGTTCAACCCAACATCAACGCTTACATGTTCAAGTACTAATCCGAGAGCATTCAAACACGATTCAAGAACACTTCAAACAATCCGCATAATATTCAAAACAACCAAACCAAAAATCCAATCCACCCGAAACCCCACCAACCCGAGAACAACAACAACACATTCCTTTCTCCCAAATTCATGAACTACACCAACAATCTACACATTAGCAACATTATTCTTCTAAATGCAAGAAACTACATTGGAATTACATTAGCTTCAAAAACAGCCCAACAACGATTTCAACTTCAACTTGAATCATTTAAACTTTCACTATCACCATGGAACCCATAACAACAACAACCAAAATACCACATAAAATTAGTTCATTCCTTGCTATACCAAATAATCCCTATTCGGCCACCACCCCTAACACACAACTTTCATGATTTTCATCCATTTTCACACACTACAACAACACCCAAACATGCTAAATACAATCAATTCACCACTCCTACACAACATCACATATACACGGCCAAGCATCAACATCCATATTTTTATGAATTTCATTCATTTCTACATACTACAACATACACAAACCATCCATAACATATAAAAGAGAAGATTAAACCTTACCTTTTCCGCTTCACTTCACAATTTGGCTAGAGTTGATGCTTTGCAAAAACGAATGATTTGATTGTTCCAACAACTATCTCACGTTAAAGAGGACCTTTCAGTTGGTTGAATTGCTAGGAGAAACTATTTCTTTGATGGAGATTTTTGGACCTCAAATTTGGGTCACTATGGCCGAATGGTCATCCATCTTTGTTCTCTAAGTTTCTTGAATTTTCTAAGGGTTGAAGATGATGAAAATAATGGACTTGTCATCTTCCAATTACATATATAATTCATCTATGTGGCCTATGGCCAACACCATGTGGCCGGCCACATGGCTCTTATTATTTCATGAATTTTAACTTTCCAAAATTAACTTTAAACCCCAAATTTTTCTTAATATTCCATGACAATAAAATCATAAACAACTTATGCCTTAAAGCAAAATCGTGGTTAAAAGCCTCTACCTCGCATCCCGAAATAGTCTTGTCCTTAACTTTTCATGGTTAGCTCGGATTATCCCAATGTACAAAAATACGGGATATAACAATATCATGGATTCTAGAATCTTTAGACTTAATCTTATCATCATCATTATCGTACTCATAGTGTATCTCTTATCTCATATGACTATTCATGAACAAGGACTCTTAGTTTTCTTGAAGATAGGAGATTCATAAAGAAGGAGGAAATTCATGCCATAAGATTCATGCCTTAGAAAGAAAGGACTAGCCTCACATACCTTTGTCGTTTAACTATTCTATTTCTTGCTCGTTCTCCTTTAATGCTCACGTCTTTACCTTCAAGAGAATTCGCATTAACATTAGCTAAGCGATTATAAGAACGTGCTTACTAAAGCTAGAGAAAATTGAGCAGCATTTCCTTTGTTTGAACGACTTCCCTCATATTCCATATCAATTCCCAAACATTCATAACAACAATCACAATATCATAAACAACAATCATCATTCATTTGCATTATCCACATTTCACAATTTCACTTCAATTCTCCATAATCATGGTCATAGTTCACTAGCGCGTTCTTTCACATATAATCCTCATCCCATGTTCTAAATGTCATTCATAACATATTTACAATCTCAACATGTCAATATCCACAACTCAATCCAAGCTTCTACTCAACAATGACACTATTGCCACATTTATGACCCATTCCCTATTTCCTTCTATAATCCAAGTGTTTCAACTTTTCAATACTTTAAACAACATGAAAAGATCATAAAACTTACCTTAGATAGTGTAGGAACAAGACTTGAGTGGAAGTACTCTTCTTGCACCAAAACCTTAGTTCACTTCTCTTGAAATTTCTTGTCTTAGATGACTTTAATGTGTTGCACACTCTTGATTTTTGTTGGTTTGATGAAGTTGATCATCAATTTCCTTTGAATTCTTGTGGATGAAGAGTGGAGAATATTCTAGAGGTTTCTTGACTTGTGGAGTGAAAATGAAAATGAAATAAAATGAGAGAGAGGTCCCTTATATGATTTTAAAATCTGTCCCGACCATGATCTACGGACCAACATACGGTCCGTATAATTTATCTTGTATGTCCTGGCGTAGATCCGGTCAATGTGAGAGACATGCCATTACGGGCTGATTATACGGCGCTCGTACAATTTATACGGCCAGTATGTTGGGCCGTATAATGCCCAGTGGTTCCGAAATCACTCTCGTTAACTCGTTTGATCTCCAATCCTTATGGAACCTTCTTGACACTTGTTTAACACCTCAATACCAATCTAAGGGATGTTATCACTCTTCTCCAAAGCATCATTAAGCCATCATTAACTTGATACTCGTAATTCTTGTCCGACACACAATATATGACTTGCTTTCCGTAACAACTTTCTTTCCTTACCTTAAATATCTTTGAAATATTGTTTAGGGTCATCAAGTGCTATTTCTTACTTATCAAAACATCGTATACGTCATGCCCTTCGTTGGCCTATTCACTATACGCTAACGAAAATTTTTCCAAGGTGTAACTAATTATACCATGTTTGTTTTAGATTTAGGTGGAAATGGTTGAGAAATAGCAGAGCAATTAATGCTCTTTCCATTCTCGGCCATATCACGGCTAAAGAACCACGCGGGCCTTTCCTTTTTGCTATTTCTGACATTATGACGTCATGAGAGAGAGGCGAAAGAGTGAAACGAGAGGGGTGGCTAGGGTTTTTTTTAGGGTGGGAACCCTCTTCTCTCCATAAGGGGTAGTTTGGTACTAAACTGAAGGGAGAAAGGGGTGTTTACCCCTTTAGTGAAAACGACCGTCGAGTTAGCCTTTTAAATGGTTTGCCACAGTCCTGAAATAAAAGGAATAAGGAGGGGGCAACTATATACATGTATATACCTAGTATACATGTATACACATGTATATTCGGGTATGTTTATGTACATAGGAAGACTTAGAGTACACAATTTAATAAATGGCCATAACTAAGATAATTAATGAATTAAATTCTTTAATTGATGGTCAGATATGACTTAATTAACTAATTAACCAAACTAATGAACATGGTTAATGTGCTAATTAATGGTGTGCTAATTGGCTTAGCTGCAAATATAGCCTCAATTGACTTTAAACCATGAATTTGTTCAATTAAATTATGGCCATAATTAGCCCAATCAAGCAATTAAAGACTAGTTTTTGCAATAATGACCTCAATTGACTTGAACCATGAATTTGGCTATTTCAATTGAGGCTAGATTTAAACTTAACCAAACAATTAAAGGCTAATTTTGCAATAATGACCTTAATTAACTTCAAGCCATGGAAATTAGCTATTTCAATTAAGGCCAAAATTAGCCAACAATTGATTATTTCAATTGTGGCCCCAATTAATCATTTAGTGAGAAATTTATGAAATTAACCACAATTAAGTACTTGATTAACTCAAAAAATTGCAGCAATGCAAATTGAATATGCAAAACTAAGAATTGAGGGGCAAAATGATTAATTCATTTAATTAATCAAATTTGTTGAATCAAACGGAGTGAAATTCTTGCTAATTTGATTTTCTGATAATTTTAACAATTAAATAAATAATTGCTTTAACTTATCTTCTTGATTGAATTCAGCAAATGTTCCATATTAATTATAAAAATGTGTGAATTAATTTCTAGATGATTCGTACTATTATTGAAGATATTTTTCCAAATGAAATGGCAAAATATTATCGAAATAATTTTATAAAAACATTTTGACTTGTAAAAAAAATACACATTTCACTCTGTTTGACATCCAAGGATTCTGGATAATTAAAATAAATTATGGGAGGTAAAAAATTAGGGGTCAACACTTTGCATCTACTTTGGAGTCGGAAACAAGTGTGGATATCTGGATCTCATGTCTCCCTCAGCCGCAAACGTCATCTCCTTAATAGTCTTGTTCATCCAAAGTACCTTTACGATGCCACATCCTTGGTCCTTAACCTATGGATCTATCAATTTAGGATGGCAATGGGAACCTCTTCATATGATAGTTGTTCTGTAACATGAACTGTCACACCCCGACGAGGAGCATGAAGAGCACCGACCCATAAGTCAGATACCACCTGGTGTAACAGATACCATGATTATCATATAATATAACTCGAGAGACACCTTCATGCAGAAAAGGCCCAAATACAGAAATATGCCATAATTCAACATATATATATATATATATATATATATTGTTATATCCCGTATTTTGTACATTGGGATATTCCGAGCTAATTACGGAAAGTTAACGGCAAGGCTATTTTTTTCCGACTTTGTTTTAAGGCATGAGTTGCTTATGATTTTATTGGTATGGAATATTAAGGAAAATTTGGGGTCAAAAGTGAAATTTTGGAAACTTAATATTTCATGAAAATGGCCATATGTGGCCATGTGTGGGGTGTGGGCCATGGGCCACTTGGATGCAACTTATATGTGATAAAAGATGACAAATTAAGTCATATTCTCCATCTTCACCACTTTAGAAAATTCAAGAAACTTGGAGAACAAAGGAGAGGCCATTCGGCCATGGTGAGTAAAAATGGTGCCATGGGAATTGATCAAGAAAAATTATTTTCTTCTAGATTTTCTACTAATTGGAAGGTCCTCTTCAACGTGGAGGGGTTGTTGGAGCAAGCAAAACATCCGTTCTTGCAATTCATCAACTCTAGCAAGTGAAGAAGTTGAATGGAGAAGGTGAGATTTAATCTTGTTTACATGTTTTCATACATGATTTGTATATGTTGTAGTATGTAGAAATGAATGAAATTCATGAAAGTTGGTATGTTGAGGTTTGGCCGTTGAGTATATGATGTTATGTGAAATGATGAATAAATTTTATTTAGTGTTTTGGATTGTTGTGTTCATGGATTCAATGATGCAAAGGAAAGTTTAATGGTTCAAATTGAGGTTACAATCGTGTGTGGGCTGTTTTGAAAGCTAATGTGAATTAGATGTAATTTCTTGTATTTATGAAGATGATGTTGTTAAAGTGTGGATTGTTGGTGTAGTTGATGAATTTGAAAGAAAGAAATGTATTGTTGTTGTTCCTATTGGAATTGGGAAGTTTCGGGTAAGGTAGTAGAATGGTTGAGTTGTTTTGAATATTTTGTGGATTGTTTGAAGTGTTCTTGAATCTTGTTTAAATGGTTTGGATTAGTACTTGAACGTGTGAATATTGATGTTGGTTTGATCGTATGCGGTTGATTTGAATGAAAATGAAATATCTTTGAATTATATAGAAAAGAGTTACTAATGTTAGAATGCGTTTTGAATTCATTATTAATGTTGTTGGAATGGTTGTTGGTATTGTTGTTGATGATATTGGCCGAGTTGAATTCCTCAGGGTTGTTGAACTTATAGGGGAAATCTTGGACCCACGTAAATAAAGTGATGGCTTGGGATTGGATCCTTAAGTACTTAAAGCTAATGTTTGGTGTTTAATGACGTTATTGTAGCTCTTGGAGAGCCCGAGACTTAAGTTTGGATTAGCTTAGGAAGCGAATGAGATATGTAAAGCCTAACCTTTCCTTCTTTTGGCATGTCTTAGACGGAAGTAAGCTATAACATGATTTGTGCCTTGGGGTAACTCCATTCTTAAGTTCCGAGCATGTTTATGATTCATATTTGCTTCTTGATGTTGGCATCCTTATATGGTCAAGCTATGGTTTATATGTCTTTGATATGATTGGATTTGAAATGTTGTATAAACGGTTTTGTTCCTAAAGGCTCCTATGTCTAAAAATGTCCGTAACTCTCATAGACAAAATCATAGCTTTGATATGCTCGTAAGTGATTCTATAACGTATAATATTTCTAACTTTCGTGGGCGGGCCCGGATTGGTATGGTGCATATCCGTGGGCCCCGAGACTTTCTTTGTATAGTCCTAACGACTTTTTGAAAGAGCATAATATGGCTATCATCCCGACCCCCGAGTATGATTACTTACTTATCTGGTGAGTCTGAAATGAGGATTTTTATGCATATGATTTTGATACGTAACTATGATTTCTAAAGGTCTATTTGATATGTACCCGAGTGACATTCGGAAGAAACTTGATTTAGCTATTGTCTGGTTTGTAAATGATAGTTCGTTTTGATTACTCTATTGAGTCTTTGTGAATGTTTTAGATTGCATATAGTTTCTCACGATTCTGTTCGTGCATTCTGTTATTACCTCTTTCGCCGAGTCCCGGGCCGATTATGTTATCATGCGCACTATGCTATATTCTGAAGTATGATGTGTATTCCGAAGTATGATGTGTTACGAAGTATGATGTGACACGAAGTATGATGTGTTACGAAGTCTGATGTGATACAGAGTATGATATGATAATTTTGGAGATATGCACTATTCCAAAGTATGATGTGTTATGGCGTCAAAGATGGAGTGGCAACCATGTTCTGTGTTACATCCGGCATTTTTGCGTATTCGAAAATTTGGAAGTAACCTTGACTTGCAAGGAATGAGGTCAAGTTTGGGTTTTCTTAGTATGTGTATGTTGGTTATGGAAGTTTGAATGTGGAAACACTGGAGAAGGCCTAAGGGCAAAATTGGAATTTTGAAAATTTGTTTCGGGAATTATAAATTATGATTTGTGAAGAATTGGGCCAAAAAAAAAAAAGAAAGATGAGGCCCAAAAGAGAGGGTGGCCGGCCACTTATGGCCCAAGCCCATTAAATTAATTAATTTCCATGTGACAAATATATATATAGGCAAGACATAGCCTTAGAACATTCAAGAAAACAAAGAAAAATCAAATCAAAAAAAAAAGAAAGAGAGCACGGCTAGAGAAAAAAAAAAAAAGAAAGAGAAAAAAGAAAAGAAGAAAATTCTTGGAGCCAAATCCTTGGTTCAAAAATTTATTTCTTGTGGAATTATTACTAAGTGCAAGAGCCTCTACAAAGTGATATAATTATTTTGGCAAGAAAGCAGTTTTGGTGGCAAGTGAAGAACTTGAAGGAAAGGTAAGAATTTTATGCTTTTGTTATGATATGGAAGGTATATGTATGATGTAGAGTGTGTAAATGAATGAAAAGCATGAAAATTTTGGTGTGTTAGAAGTATATGCATGTTGGTAGTGAGTATGCATATAAATTGCATGACTATGATGACTTGAATTTATGTTGGAATCTTGTTGTAGTTATGGTGGAATTTGTATTAGAAATGAAAGTTGAATGAATTAGTGGAAGTTGAGAATTTTAGTGTGTGGCCGTGTGTGGTGTTTGGTATGAAATGAAATTGAATTGAATTATTTAGTATGTCAATTGTGTTGTTGAAGTTTTGTGATGAAGATGGAGGGATAATGGTTTAAGTTAATATGAAAAATTTGTCGTTAAGTTGTTGTCGGAAAGTATATGATTTTATTATAAATTATGTAATTGGGAAGAATGAAGTTGTAAGATGTATATGGTGGTTGTTATAAATGAAATTGAAGGATAAAAATATGTCGTGAATATTTATGTTGAAATTTGGAGGTTTTGAATGGATTATGAATTCGGTGGAAAACTTGTATATTGTGTATACCTTATGTATATTTGGTGAAAAACGATATGATGTACCTCCGAATTATGTTGTAGTGATCTTGATAAGTGATGAATAAGAAAATGGTAAGATTGATTTGGAAGTGTAAGGTCGGAGTGAAAGATGTTATGTTATGCCAGAAAAATGGCTAGTTAAGCCATATTATGCGTTTTGTGATACTTGTTGTTGTTATTGATGTTGTTGTTGGGTTGTTGTTGGTTGTTTTGAGCCGAGTTGAACCTCGGGGGTGTCATATTTATAGGGGAGGTCTTTAAAATTTCGGTAGCCAAGTATAACCCCAAGATTAAATGTTAACTTGCATGAATAGTAACGGTAAAGATGACCATTTGCGAGTTTTTGGACGAAACGGGAAGTGAGATTTGAGGAGCGTAAGGCGCAATCCGGTATGTAAAGCCTTCCCTTCTTTCTTTGGCATGTTCGAGTGTAACGGGCTTGAAAGCGAGCCTTGATTGCACTTTTGCTTCTCACAATCCAAGATTGAAATTAGCGCAAAAATCATTCGGTAAGATTGAACCAATTTCTTCTAAAATTGACCTATAAGTATGTAACTTCCATAAATGGAGTCGAAACACTTCAAGATGATTATGGACGACTCCCTAAGGTTATTATCCATAATTTATGTATTGTACTATGGTTGGGTCCGAGGTGGGCCCATAAAACCCGATACTCCCGATATGGCTCAAATTGATCTATTTACTACGTTCGCTTTTCATAAGTAACTCTTAATTATGTTTCCGTCCGCTAACTAATGAGTATTATGACCATCTATCTGAATCTTGATATTAGTCTGACATCTGGAACGATTACGACACTCGATTCGATATAATCGACTAATCCGATTTGATACATTACGAACTATTTCGGTTTATTAAGTCCGTATGTCGGTCCGTATGCATATGGTTTCTCATTTGTCCGTTCGTGGATGCCTCGAACGCTTCCTTCACCGCCGGGCCGGGTTACGTGATTCGTGCACCCGAAAGTGCATTGTTCACCGCGTCCCTCGGATTGTGCGGGCGGGATACGTACGTATCGATATGATCGATTATGATACGATTATGTGATATTACGGAGATGGCGGCCGGGATGGCATTTGATTTGATTGTACGTCCACCGCGTCCCGTACTACGAGGGCGGGTTACGTTACCGCGTCCCTTATTAAAGGGCGGGATCCGTCTCGTATGTGATTGGGATTTGATATACGATATGTATGTACGTATATGATTATGACTGCGTATGATTCTCGTAAGTTCTGATTCGTACGTCCGATTCGGACTACGATTCGTCCGACATACATTTGAGATCCCTTACATAAGGGGCGAGAGTCGACGTTCGTCACACTTCGATTATATGATTTTGTTACCGAGTCCAATTTGATATAATAAGATACGGGACCGCACGTTCATAAGTACGATGATGATTACGTCCGTACACTCGTAAGTCCGACTCGCTATGAATTACGAGTACGCTCCGTAAGTCGACTTTGTATGAATCCGATTCTCCGCTCTATTTCCGTACGATTTTACATATCGACTCGGTTATTTTAATTATGTATATTTGTTTCCGCTTTACATACTCGGTACATTTTCGTACGACCCCTCGTTCTTCGGGGTTTGTGTTACATGCCCGCGGTACGAGACGCGCGCGCGGTACGCCGCCGATTTAGGTTATCGGTCTTTTTTTGGAGAGCTCCCTTTGATCCGGAGCCGATACTTTTGGTATATATCTTTTGTTGTGTTTGTTTGTATATATATGATCATTTGGGTACGGCGGGGCCTGTCCGTCTTCGATTTTATTACGTATGTTAGAGGCACGTAGACATGTACGTGGGTTGTGGGTTGTCAACTTTGTTCGGGTAAGTATGTGTGTGTTGCGACTGCGATTTGTTATGATAGCCTAACGGCTTATGTACGGGTTTCGGTATGTATATATATATGTATATTTGTGCGATGTATTTTATATACGTATGAATTTATGTATGTTTAAATGGAATTAGCTATTTGGTATGCCGGATACGCTCGGGTAGGTACGTATGGGTGTCCGGTTAGGACACCGGTCGCGGCCCACGGGGTTGGGTCGTGACAAAAGTGGTATCGAGCGGTCGGTTCTCGGAATGTACGCGGGCCGTGTCTAGTAGAGTCTTGTTTATCGGTGTGTTGGGCCCCACATCTATAAACGGGAGGCTACGAGACATCTAGGATGTTATGTTACCCTTTCTTGGAATCTTAGATCGTGCGATAGAGCTGTATGTTAGGATGGTTTCCTTCGAATTGCGTGTATATACGGCGAGGCTCCAAAGAGCGACAACGTCGGCATTTTGGGAAATTGTTTCGACCCTCTCTGGGAGGTGATTGTAGATTGATAAAGATGAAGAGGGTGGTTTTCGATGATGGGGATGGGGGTGCCGGAGAAAGGCCCCCGGGATGTCACCGGATGGGCCGAGTAGACGGAGCCCCGGTTACTCGATTGAGACGGATCCTTCGGAGGATCCGGGGCGGAGGACGATTATGATACGATCCGTCGGAGGACCCGAGCCACGATTCCTCCGAGTCTCGAGGAGGATTCCGTGGAGGATGGCTACGACACGGATATCTCGGAGGATCCGGCGATGACCCCTCCCGAGGCTTACCTCGAGGAGGAGGATAGTTATGAGCGGACCCGTCGGAGCCTTCCTCGCACTACGGAGGAGAGAGATTTTCAAGTATGCGCCGGTTGTTTCGTTACGCCCATATCCCGGCCACCTCGGAGAGTGCTACGGATTTCTCTTTGTCCCGGTCACCGAGTGAGCGGGATTTGTCGATCATCCATACCCCGATTCGGATGCGAGGTGATAGCGGAGGCCGGGTAGGTAGGGAGCGGACGGACGAGGATGATGGTGGACACACCTCTCGCGGCGGCTAGATCGGACCCGAAATTGATTATTTTATAAGTATATGAGCTTCCTAGAATTTCCTATGTGTGTATGATTTTTGTAAAATATTGTCAGGTATATGATGAAGCGGCGAGATGTCCCCGCCATATGTATAAATCTAGAAACCAGGGTGGTGGATAATTATGAGTACAAGTGGAAGTAGATGTTGAGGAATCGAAAGGGCAATATGGTAATTGTGTAGTTTGGACCGGGGTGGGACCCGCTACGAAAATTTACGAAAAAAAATTATTAAGGCGCTGAAATTGCCCTAAAATTACGTGGCAAAGATCGTGTGAGGCAATTGACGCAGTGATATTACCGATAACGCATCAGAATGCATAAAAGTTTTGAAGTTAAGCGTGCTGAGACCAGAGCAATCCTGGGATGGGTGACCCCCTGGGAAGTACGTCAAGAATTTTTCACAAATATGGATATGGAGACTAAATGAGAATTTGGAGTAACTTAAGTGGAATTTGAGTATGTGGAGTGGTTAGAGATCCTAAAAAGGTTACACCGATTAAGACAGACGAGATCGGAGAAGAATGAAAAGCAGTACGGTTCTGAAACCAAGAAATTTGAATGGCGATTGGAAATGTTGGTAAGTAGGATGACAAGGAAATTTTTTACGTAAGTCTCGGAAGTATAGTAAAGGTAGTTCGACTCGATCGCGATTCGTACGCCATATTTCTACGCCCTGCTTTCGGTGGAGATACGTTTACCATACCTGTGCCGAATACGATTACGTTTCTTTAATATACCTCGTGCGTCCGACTCCGATCATATTGTCCGATATACTTTGGTATGTCGATTCGACTTCAAACACGTCGATAAATCTTCTGTACATCGACTCGATATGACTCCCCCGTCGATATATTTTTTTGCGCTATGTCCGTCCCGATCGCGGATCCGTCCGACATACGTACGTACATCGACCTGATTCGAGGCGAATGTTTTACGAATCGTCGCGTGTATGTGTCTATACGTACGTCGTACGATTTCAAATCTGTCTATCTTTATATGTCGACTCGATTTAAATCGTCCGATATACCTGTCTCGATTCGTCTACGGATTTGTGTCGACTTTGATTATGAGATTCCGTTCGATATGTTCGTAAGATGACGTCGGAATATGATTAAATACGTTCATACTTTCGTACTTCGACTCGGATATAACTTCGTCGACGTCCGTTTGATCTTGTGTGTGTGTGTGATTAAGATTACGTACGCCGTATATCCGAATTGAGACGGTACGAACAACCCTAATACGGTGATATCGAAGAATGGATGAAGTTGGAAAATGAAGGCCTTTACAAGTTCTTCGATCAAGTGCAAGTGTGTAGTTGATAAAGGACCTCCCCCGCTCATTTTGATCTACCATGAGGTTGAATTAACATTCGAGGACGAATGTTTTAAAGGGGGGGGAGGATGTTATATCCCGCCTTTTTGCATAATCGGAAAATTCGAAATAATTGTGATTTATGAGGAAGAAGGCCATGTTTGAATTTTTCTTAGTGAGTGTGTGGCGGATTATGGAAGCTTGAATGCGGAATCAATGGAGAAGGCCTAAGGGCAAAATTGGAATTTTAGAAATTTGTTTCGGGAATTATAAATTATGATTTGTGAAGAATTGGGCTAAAAAAAAAAATAATGAAAATGAGGCCCAAATTAGGGAGGCCGGCCGGCCATGGCTTGGCCCAAGCCCATGGAATTAATTAATTTCCATGTGAATTGTATATTATATATAGGCATATATTAGAACTCTAGATTTCAAGAAAAATCAAAAAAAATCAAGAAAAAAGAGAGGAGAGGAGCACGGCTAGAGAGAAAAAAAAAAGAGAAAAAAAGAAAAGAAAAAAAAATTCTTGGAGCCAAATCCTTGGTTCAAAAATTTATTTCTTGTGGAATTATTACTAAGTGCAAGAGCCTCTACAAAGTGATATAATTATTTTGGCAAGAAAGCAGTTTTGGTGGCAAGTGAAGAACTTGAAGGAAAGGTAAGAATTTTATGCTTTTGTTATGATATGGAAGGTATATGTATGATGTAGAGTGTGTAAATGAATGAAAAGCATGAAAATTTTGGTGTGTTAGAAGTATATGCATGTTGGCCGTGAGTATGCATATAAATTGCATGACTATGATGACTTGAATTTATGTTGGAATCTTGTTGTAGTTATGGTGGAATTTGTATTAGAAATGAAAGTTGAATGAATTAGTGGAAGTTGAGAATTTTAGTGTGTGGCCGTGTGTGGTGTTTGGTATGAAATGAAATTGAATTGAATTATTTAGTATGTCAATTGTGTTGTTGAAGTTTTGTGATGAAGATGGAGGGATAATGGTTTAAGTTAATATGAAAAATTTGTCGTTAAGTTGTTGTCGGAAAGTATATGATTTTATTATAAATTATGTAATTGGGAAGAATGAAGTTGTAAGATGTATATGGTGGTTGTTATAAATGAAATTGAAGGATAAAAATATGTCGTGAATATTTATGTTGAAATTTGGAGGTTTTGAATGGATTATGAATTCGGTGGAAAACTTGTATATTGTGTATACCTTATGTATATTTGGTGAAAAACGATATGATGTACCTCCGAATTATGTTGTAGTGATCTTGATAAGTGATGAATGAGAAAATGGTAAGATTGGTTTGGAAGTGTAAGGTCGGAATGAAAGATGTTATGTTATGCGGAAAGATGGCTAGTTAAGCCATATTATGTGTTTTGTGATACTTGTTGTTGTTATCGATGTTGTTGTTTGGTTGTTGTTGTTGATATAGTGGCCGAGCTAAGTCTCGGGGGTATGGTATGTATAGGGGAAGTCTTTGTAGAAATTTCGGTAGCCAAGTATAACCCACGGATTAAAATGTTAACTTTCATGAATAGTAAGCGGTAAAGATGACCATTTGCGGTTTTGGACGAAACGGGAAGTGAGATTTGAGGAGCGTAAGGCGCAATCCGGGTATGTAAAGCCTTGCCCTTTTATTCTTTGGCATGTTACGAGTCTAACGGGCTTGAAAGCGAGCCTCGATGACACTTTTGCTTCTCACAATTCGAGATTGAAATAGCGCCAAATCATTCGGTAAGATTGAACCAATTTCTTCTAAAATTGACCTATAAGTATGTAACTTCCATAAATGGAGTCGAAACACCCTAAGATGATTATGAACGAATCCCTAAGGTTATTATCCATAATTTATGTCTTGTACTATGGTTGGGTCCGAGGTGGGCCCACAAAACCACGATACTCCCGGTATGGCTCAAATTGATCTATTTACGTGCTTTTTCACGGGTAACTCTTAATTATGTTTCCGTCCGCTAACTAATGAGTATTATGACCATCTATACGAATCTTGATATTAGTCCGATATACGGAACGATTACGGACACTGCGTTACGATATAATGCGATTGCTCCGTTTGATACGCTTTTACGAACTATTTCGGTTTTATTAAGTCCGTACGTCGGTCCGTATGCATATGGTTTCTCATTTGTACCGTTCGTGGATGCCTCGAACGCTTCCTTCACTTGCGCCGGGCCGGGTTACGTGTTCGTGCACTTCATTGCATTGTTCACCGCGTCCCTCGGATTGTGCGGGCGGGATACGTACGTATCGATATGATGATTATGATGCGATTATGTGATATTACGGAGATGGCGGCCGGGATGGCATTTGATTTGATACGTCTGTCCACCGCGTCCCGTACTACGAGGGCGGGTTCGTTATCGCGTCCCTTATTAAAGGGCGGGATACGTCCGTATGTGATTGGGATTTGATATACGATATGTATGTACGTATATGATTATGACTGCGCATGCATGATTAAATTCCGTTACGATTATTTACGTCCGATTCGGACTCGATTAACTGACATACATTTGAGATACGGTTCCGTCCGAGAGTCCGTACGTCACACACATTTGAGATACGCATTGTGCCTCCGTCGCCCGCAATTCCCTAACATATAATAAGATTCGTACGCATAATAAGTTACGACGTATGATTACGTACACTCGTAAGTCCGACTACGACTCGTATCCGTAAGTCTGACTCCGCTACGAATCCGATTCTGTCCGTTTTATTTCGTACTTCGTCTCGACGATTTTACATATCTGACTCTGGTTATTTTCATTATGTATGCTATGTTTCCGCTTTACATACTCGGTACACTTTCGTACTGACCCCCTGTTCTTCGGGGGCTGTGTTACATGCCCACAGGTACGGACGCGCCGCACGGTACGCCGCCAGTTTAGGTTATCAGTCTGCTGTTTGGAGAGCTCCCTTTGATCCGGAGCTGATACTTTTGGTATATATCTTTTGTTGTTTGTTGTTCGTATATATGATCATTTGGGTACGGCGGGGCCGTCCCGTCTTCTCTCGATTCTCGTTCGTATGTTAGAGGCACATCCGTAGACATGTTTGTGTGGTTGTGGGTTGTCCCCGTTCGGGTAAGTGAGTACGAGTCCGCGATCCGGTACTTTGTTATGATAGCCTTAACGGCTTATGTACGTGAGTTTGAGTATGTATATATGTATATGTTCGTGCGATGTATTTTATGTCGGTATGAATTTATGTATGACTAGACGGAATTTAGCTATTTGGTATGCCAGATCTGCCAGGTAGGTACGTATGGGTGTCCAGTTAGGACACCGGGGGCCGCGGCGTTGGGTCGTGACATTCCGTCCGCCGGGTCCCATTACGGACCCGCATGATATGATGTGATATATGATGGCTTGATGATATGATAATTTGATATATGATGGTTTGATGATATCCCTCACTAGAGGGCCGGGTACGGTATATATATATATATGATGATATGATGGCTATACATGATGATTATATGATCTCACTACCGAGTCCCTCACAGGAGGGCCGGGACACGTTATATATGCCTATGTATATGATGATTACTTACTTATGTCACTCAGTTCCATTATGGGCCGGATATGATACATGACGCTGATATGCATGATCTGTATTTCAGGAGTAAGCATTTTGACATTCTGATTATCGTATTTGTCTTCTGTACCTCTTATGTGTAATTTTTATGTCAGATGCAAACATTTTGGTATTCGGTTATTATGCTTACTTTCTCGTACTCCCTACTTCGCTTTGACCTCGTCGTATTCCATGCTTTACATGCCACATATTCCGTACCGACCCCTTTCTTCGGGGGCTGCGTTTCATGCCACGCAGGTGTACAGATGAGTAGAGAATGTTAATAGAAGATGTTCCAGCTGGATTGGCGAGCTCCACTTCCTCCCGGAGTGCTGCCGAGTCTGAGTGCTTATGTTATGATATCTGGAGTTATGTTAGAGACTTTGCGCACATGTCGTGTATATAAGATGTCGTTTTTGTAAGCGGCTATGTAAGCCGATGTATCATTATGCATTATGTTACGAACTTCATATGTTTGCAGATTTCATGCGATACTAGTTTTATTTGATTTCATAAAGATGAAAGGCATGTTTGTTTTCTAAAAAAATTTCATTATGTACTTATGTCATGTTTTGCGGGCCCCGGTATGGTTATGAGTATCACGAGAGTCGGCCGGTTCGCTCAAATACTAAGTAAGGGTCGAGGCCCATCACACCTATCGTGTTGGGGTGTGACAAATTGGTATCGAGCGTTCGTCCTAGGGATTGTATGCAAAGTCGTGTCCAGTAGAGTCCTGTTTATGGTGTGAAGCGCGCCACATTTATAAACAGGAGGCTACGGGGCATCTAGGGTGGTTACTCTTCTTTCACATATGAGATCGTACCATAGAGCCAAGTCATAGGAAATGAGATATCTTGCACTAACCTTTGGTTTCAGCAGAAGAATGGCATCGACAGAAGAAAGTGACTAGTGATATTGGAAGTTACAAAGCATGCAGGTAAGCAAAGGTATGAAAGATATATGTCGGGTAAGATATTGAAGTACGATTGAGATACAAGTTGAAGATTAAAAGGGAAAGTAAACAAGAAAGTGTAACAGGTGCAGTTTAAGTTGGGCATACGAGGTGTGTTTATTATTTCCATACTGTTGTTGATATTGGGAGCCCTGTGTGGCTGTGATATAATATGATATATACATATATGTGTTGGCCCTGTGAGGCATTGTTGGTATTTCCTGTGTGCAGGTTTTAAGATAGTAAGAAATCTAGAGGAAACTCTGCCGAAATTTTCCCAGAAATAAAAAGAGAATGAGATATGGGTTTGTAAGACGACTTGAAAGGTCGTGCCGATAGTAATAGTGAGATTAAGACAAGAGTACAGAGGAAAAGAATTGTGATGTATATGAATGTATTGATAAGACAATTGTGAGATATTAAGGATAAAGTTGATCGTAAAAGGTAAAAGGTTAAGAAGTGTTACACTATGAGATCGAATACGAACGGGACAATGTGAATATAATGAAGATTGTTGTGAAAATAGGTAAAGCCCAAAGGAGAAAGTGGCCAAAGCTATGATGTGATCTATGTCGTTAGAATATAAAGGCAAGTGTGAAACGGAAAAGCGAGCTATAGAACGATTAAGGAAGGCTTATCGAGTTCTGTAGGGAAAGTTCGGAATAAGGGTTATATAATAACGGAAATGATAACGAGTGTAAGAAAAGAGAGGGTAATTGGCAGAAGGAAGTAAGAAGAAAGTGAGATAACAAAGTAGTAATAGACCACGATATGAGTAGCCAAGGATACGAGTACCATAAGTGACGGGAATGTGAAAGACTCAATTATAGGAAGGATGAGGAACGAGGTAAAATGAGAACGTTTCGAAATACAAAGACTTCAACTTACTCCAGATGTGATGAAGGCCATGCAGTGAGGTGGACGCGATCATAATAGCATTACAGCATCGTATTTCATCAGAGATCCAAGGTTAAGCGTGCTGGAGTGAGAGCAATTTTAGGATGGGTGACCCCCTGGGAAGTTTTCTGAAAGTCTTACAAATTCAGACATAAGAAGCAAAGGAGAAGCTAGAGTGGCCTAAGGGAAATTAGAGTATGTGGCGTGGGCAGAAACCTTAAGAGGTCGCGTAGAACGGGGCGGATTAGACCGGTGAAGAGAAAGGAAGTGCATCACAGCTCTAGTATTGGGGTGAGTTTGAGTAGCGTTTGGGAATATTTTGTGAACGAGATTGCATGCTATGGTAATAAAGGAAACCCCCCCCCCCCCCGAGATCCTTATAAGACCTTATGCGACTAGTGGAACATTCGAGGACGAATGTTCTAAAGGGGGGAA
The DNA here is from genome assembly GCF_029784015.1 of Lycium ferocissimum. Taxonomy (NCBI): domain Eukaryota; kingdom Viridiplantae; phylum Streptophyta; class Magnoliopsida; order Solanales; family Solanaceae; genus Lycium; species Lycium ferocissimum. Next base: position 38,170,920 of record NC_081347.1, on the reverse strand, counting down.
GGATGTTATATCCCGTATTTTGTACATTGGGATATTCCGAGCTAATTGCGGAAAGTTAATGACAAGGCTATTTTTTTCGACTTTGTTTTAAGGCATGAGTTGCTTATGATTTTATTGGTATGGACTATTAAGGAAAATTTGGGGTCAAAAGTGAAATTTTGGAAACTTAATATTTTATGAAAATGGCCATATGTGGGCATGGGCCACTTGGATGCAACTTATATGTGATAAAAGATGACAAATTAAGTCATATTCTCCATCTTCACCACTTTAGAAAATTCAAGAAACTTGGAGAACCAAAGGAGAGGCCATTCGGCCATGGTGAGTAAAAATGGTGCCATGGGAATTGATCAAGAAAAATTATTTTCTTCTAGCTTTTCTACTAATTGGAAGGTCCTCTTCAACGTGGAGGGGTTGTTGGAGCAAGCAAAACATCCGTTCTTGCAATTCATCAACTCTAGCCGAGAGAAGAAGTTGAATGGAGAAGGTGAGATTTAATCTTGTTTACATGTTTTCATAGATGATTTGTATATGTTGTAGTATGTAGAAATGAATGAAATTCATGAAAGTTGGTATGTTGAGGTTTGGCCGTGAGTATATGATGTTATGTAGAAATGATGAATAAATTTTATTTAGTGTTTTGGATTGAATGTGGTTGTGGATTCAATGATGCAAAGGAAAGTTTAATGGTTCAAATTGAGGTTACAATCGTGTGTGGGCTGTTGAAAGCTAATGTGAATTAAATGTAATTTCTTGTATTTATGAAGATGATGTTGTTAAAGTGTGAATTGTTGGTGTAGTTGATGAATTTGAAAGAAAGAAATGTATTGTTGTTTTCCTATTGGAATTGGGAAGTTTCGGGTAAGGTAGTATAATGGTTGAGTTGTTTTGAATATTTTGTGGATTGTCCGAAGTGTTCTTGAATCTTGTTTAAATGGTTTGGATTAGTACTTGAACGTGTGAATATTGATGTTGGTTTGATCGTATGCGGTTGATTTGAATGAAAATGAAATATCGTCGAATTATATAGAAAAGATTTACTAATGTTAGAATGCGTTTTGAATTCATTATTAATGTTGTTGGAATGGTTGTTGGTATTGTTGTTGATGATATTGGCCGAGTTGAATTCTCGAGATTGTTGAACTTATAGGGGAAATGCTGCCCAAATTTCTGTAAATAAAGTGATGGCTTGGGATTGGATCCTTAAGTACTTAAAGCTAATGTTTGGTGTTTAATGACGTTATTGTAGCTCTTGGAGAGCCCGAGACTTAAGTTTGGATTAGCTTAGGAAGCGAATGAGGTATGTAAAGCCTAACCTTTCCTTCTTTTGGCATGTCTTAGACGAAAGTAAGATATAACATGATTTGTGCCTTGGGGTAACTCCATTCTTAAGTTCCGAGCATGTTTATGATTCATATTTGCTTCTTGATGTTGGCATCCTTATATGGTCAAGCTATGGTTTATATGTCTTTGATATGATTGGATTTGAAATGTTGTATAAACGGTTTTGTTCCTAAAGGCTCCTATGTCTAAAAAATGTCCGTAACTTTTATAGACAGAACCGGATAGCTTTGATATGCTCATAAGTGATTCTATAACGTATAATATTTCTAAATTTCGTGGGCGGGCCAGGATTGGTATGGTGCATATCCGTGGGCCCCGAGACTTTCTTTGTATAGTCCTAACGACTTTTTGAAAGAGCATAATATGGCTATCATCCCGGCCCCCGAGTATGATTACTTACTTATTTGGTGAGTCTGAAATGAGGATTTTTATGCATATGATTTTGATACGTAACTATGATTTCTAAAGGTCTATTTGATATGTACCCGAGTGACATTCGGAAGAAACTTGATTTGGCTATTGTCTGGTTTGTAAATGATAGTTCGTTTGATTACTCTATCGAGTCTTTGTGAATGTTTTAAATTGCATATAGTTTCTCACGATTCGCTCGTGCATTCGTTATTACCTCTTTCGCCGAGTCCCGGCTATGTTATCATTAGCACTATGCTATATTCCGAAGTATGATGTGTATTCAAGTATGATGTGTATTCCAAGTATGATGTGTTCCGAAGTATGACGTGTTACAAAGTATGACGTGATACGAAGTATGATGTGTTATGAAGTCCGATGTGATACGGAGTGACATGATATGATAATTTTGGAGATATGCAATATTCCGACGTGTTACGGCGTCAAAGATGGAGTGGCGACCATGTCTCCGTCCGCCGAGTCCCATTACGCGACCGTACGTGATATATGATATGATATATATACATGGTGATATATGATATGATATATGATGGCTTGATGATATGATACGAGATGATTTACCATCGAGTCCCTCACTGTAGGGTCGGGTCCCGTATATATGTATATGATGATATGATGATATACATGATTATTATATGATCTCACCCACCGAGTTCCTCACAGAGGGCCGGCACACGTTATATATGCCTATGTATATGATGATTACTTACTTATGCCACCTCGCCCATTATGGGCCTATATGATACATGACACTGATATGCATGAACTGTATTTCAGGAGTAAGCATTTTGACATTCTAATTATCGTATTTGTCTTCTGTACCTCTTATGTGTAATTTGTATGTCAGATGCAAGCATTTTGGTATTCTGGTTATTATGCTTACTTTCTGTACTCCCTAATTTCTATGACCTCGTTTTCTGTATTCCATGCTTTACATGCTCAGTACATATTCCGTACTGACCCCCTTTCTGGGGGTCGTGCGTCTGCGCGCGGTATGAGTAGAGAATGTTAATAGAAGATGTTCCACGGATCGCGAGCTCCATTTTCTCCCGGTGAAGCGTCGAGTCGCAGTGTTAATGTTGTGATATCCGGAGTTATGTTAGAGACTTTGCGGCATGCGTGTATATAAGATGTCATTTTGTGTTGTATTATGGTTTCTAATGTGACGTCATGCATTATGTTACGAACTTCATATGTTTCATGTGATTTCATACGATACTAGTTTTATTTGATTTCATAAAGATGAAAGGCATGTTTGTTTGCTGAAAATTTTTCATTATGTACTTATGTCATGTTTTGCGGGCTGACATGAAGGTGAGTATCACGAGAGTCGCCGGGTTCGCTTCCTAAGTAAGGGTCGGGTGCCCATCACACCCTATCAGGTTAGGGTGTGACATACACACACACACACACACATACACACACACACACACACACACACACACACACACACATACATACATGCATACATGCATATATACATAAGCGAGTCGACAAGGCCGCTTCAACATAATAAGTGTCATAAAGCCGACAAGGCTTTCAGGAGAATACCAAAATCAAAACATGACTCACAAAGTCAGACATAATATCTACATACCCTACTGTGTCTATAAGCCTCTAAGAGTGTGCATATGAACATATGTCACGACCCCAACTTATGGGTCATGCAGGCACCTATGATATTACTAACTAGCAGGTGAACCCTTACCAACCAACCCAACATTCAGCCGGTTTAAAATTAATAATTTCATAAGGATCACAATATTAAAAGAAAATAATTGCTCATACAGACTCTGTTATTGATACAAGAAAACTGAAAACTCCCCGAGATCTAGTCTAAACAGGTACAAGAGCTCCTATTATACAAGAATGGACAAAATAAATGACCCGGCCTCTGCTTGGAATGAGATGAGCAAGACTGTAGGAGGATTTCTGGTAATCCACATGAAGAAACTTCAACTTAAACCTCCAACATACCTACACCCAAAAGGATGTAACAAGAGTAGTATCAGTACACCACACGTACTGGTAAGCATTATAGGTCGACTAAGATTAGTTCACGTAACACAATATAAAGTCAACAAGAGAAGTAGATAAGTCAATGACCCTCAAGACTCCCAACATAGATTATTACACCGTCACGAACTTACCTTTCTACTTCTAGTTATTCACTTCTTTTATCCCCTTAGAAATACCGGTTATCTAACTACTCATTGAAGTCCCATTCCACATTCCTTTAGGCCAATTAATTAAGTCGCATCTCCTCATTTACACTAACATCTAATTCAGCTGTAGAGCTTCTCTATCCAGTTCACTTACTAAGATGTGATGCACCTATTGTCACGACCCAATCGGAGGGCCATGACGGGCACCCAGAGTTCACCTACCGAGCACCTACAACATACGTAATCATAATCATTTCTAGGTGGACCACAAAGATAACATTAGGGTATCATACTGCAAGGTACATATATGTCCAGCCCCAAAACCCGCCTAGACGTGACCGGCATCCGACGTCATGAACAAATATACCGAAGAACCTAAAAGACACAGTAATAACACTTGAACCCGCCAAGTCCAATATTCACCTCCAACAATTATAGATATAAATGTAATCAAGATATATGTATTAAAATCAGCGGAAGTCTTTAATGAATCAAATACTAAGTAACGAAACAACGTGTCCGAGAGTTAATCAATAACTCGACAACTACCCACAAGAATGAATACTATGAAGCTTCTAAGAGACACAACAATCATCTAACCCGGGACGCGACAAAATCTAGAATGATAAATAAATAAATAAATGGTGTCCACGAATGAATGTGTGGGCTCACCAAATAAAGAACAGACAAGTCTTCCTAAATGCCTGGAGTATCAAGAACCTACTCTTCTTATCCGTTACCCAACATACCATAAAAAACAACAATGGTATGCAGAATACTTCGTGCCAGCCGAGTGCCTCGAGACAATAAGTAATAAGAAAATAAAGTACATAATACATAAAGAAATCAGTCTTGCAAGTCATGTGAGACCAATGTAAGAACAGTTGTTCAGTTTATGTATCTCGGTAATAAGTATCCGATTATAAAGCCTCTTGTCAAGTTGCAACCTCAAATATGCCTTTAAATCAATTAAGATAGTCATCAACAATTCCACAAGAGAATAAGAATGTCACACGTACCAGCATGCCCAAGAATCGGGCATATCGCGCATAGCGCACACCCCCGGAACATATAATTCTCGGTGGCTCTTTTTATAAAATGGAAAAACCTAAATCCCCCGGACCTCCCCATCCCCTTTTTGGCTATCTTTCCCCCCCGGAATAGCTAGGCAAAAATCAAAACCCCGGGTAGGGGAACCGGGCGGTGGCCACTCTTCCTCCCGAATGGCTGGCAAACACTAGGACCCCGAAGTGGCTCCCCTTCCCCCCCAATCCTGGGCCCAAAACCCCAAAAACCCAAAGCCCCATGAAAGCCGATTCACAATTTGTCCAAAGTAGTCCCCATCAAATAGCTTTAAAAGGTTCTTTTCCCTTTATGAAAATCCATAATTTCATAGATAATTTTAAAAACTTTTTACTTCTCCAAGCAAATTTTTTGTTTTTTGTTTCTTTGTAAAATCATAAAACCAACAATTAACCATCTTTTTAAAATCATCAATTATAGAAGAAAACGATTATGATTTCTTATACGTATATAGAGGATAATACAATCAAGGTTTAATGTAGGCTTGTCCCTCCCCACACCAAACCCCAACAAAAACATGAATTAAGGGTTTTTCTGACAAGTTCCCCCTTTTTTTTCAATAAAGAACCTTTGAGAAGAAAACCTTATCCTGATAAGGTTTTTAAAAAAGAGCATCAAATCACCTTCCAAAATCGAAAAAATATGTTCAAAGAGACATACAAAAACACCTTCGCCCAAAAAAAAAGGGTTTTAAAAAAGACATACAAATCATTTGGTGAAAGTAAAAAACAAAAAAAACATACAAATCACCTTCATAGTCAAAAAGGGTTTTTAAAAAAAGGGAACGGATCACCTTAAGTCGAAAAAATATGTTCAAAAAAACTTTCAAATCCCATCATAGTAAAAAAAATTTTTTTTTAAAAGATATACAAATCCCCATGGGGAAAGAGTATGTTCCAAAAGGGGAAAATACATCCCAAACCCCGGTTTTCCAAAAAAAACCTTTTAAAAAACCCCCCCAAAGCTAGCGAACGAGTTCCCAAAGGGTTTAACGGTCACCTTCAAAAGGGTTTTTGATGAGAAAAATTAGAGCTTTAATCTAATTCTCTCCTTACCCTTTTATAGAAAAACTAGGGTTTCTTCAAACGTGTTCTTGGGAAAAAATTATGAATCATTCATGGATTATAATTCCCTAGGAAAACCTCCTAATCTAAACCCTTTTTAAAAACTCGAAACATCCCGGATTTACCTTTTTTGAAAAGGGGAAAACCAAAATCTCCCAAAATTTTCCTTTTTTTTCTTTCTTTCTTTATTTTTAAGAATCTAGGGTTTGAAAAGATGAACTAGTGTTTTTAAAAGTAGTGAATTGACGTTAGTGATGTAGTAATGATAGGAAGTCAAGAACTTCCCTTTTATGTTTTGGGGGAAAACCCTTTGGGTTATTTCTTCCCAAAAAATCGGCCAAAAAAATAAAAAGAATGAAAAGGGTTTTAAAAAAAATTTTCACGTTAAGGGTTTTTATAGTCGGAAAAATTTTAAACCCCGGAAAATTTTCCGTTGATGCAGTGAATAGGCGAAAAAAAACCGAAGTATATGGTGTTTCGATAAATAAGAAATATCATTTGATGATTTTAAATAAGATTTCAAAGACATTTAAAGTAGGAGACGAAAGTTGTTAAGGAAAGTAAGGTATATGTCATGTTTGGGGGAATTTTAGTATCGAATTAATGATGACTTAATGAAGTTTTTGGGGAAGAGATATAAGTCCCTTGGATTTTTAATGATGTGTTAAATAAGTGTTAAGAAAAGGGTTTCCCTAAGGATTTAAGAACAAACAAATAAAGGAATTTTAGTTTGTGGGGAAATTTGGTAAAACTTGGGAAAATTTCCCGGGCAAAATTTTGGTCCCAAAATTGGGGGGGCATATCTCCCGGGGAAAATTAGGAGTTTTTGTCCCCGACCCCAGCTACGGGCCGCGGCCCAATTGTCAGGGGGACCACCAAACACCGCTCATATTAAAAAACCGCTTATTAACC